>NW_021145373.1:0-23443 GCF_002837175.3 Physeter macrocephalus | reverse complement strand
CATGCCGCGGAGCGGCTGGGCCCGTGAGCCGTGGCCGCTGAGCCTGCGCGTCCGGAGCCTGTGCTCCGCAACGGGACAGGCCACGACAGTGACAGGCCGGCGTACCGCAAAAAAAAAAAAAAAAAGAGAGAGAAAAAAAAGAAATTGACTCCAGAGGAGAGATCTGAGAGATAAGAAGGAATGAGGAACAAGTTCTTTAATGATAATGATGTCTGACTAGGGGGTGGTTCTTGGAAAGTCAAGATAAGGTCCTGGAAAATAAAAACACCTAAGAAGAGGGACTTCCTTAGCGGTCCAGTGGTTAGGACTCTGCGCTTGCACTGCAGGTGGCACCGGTTCCATCCCTGGTTGGGGACTAAGATCCCGAAAGCCATGCGGCCAAAAATAAAACCAAAAAACCCACAAACAAACCCATGTAAGAATAGAGAGGGAGCAATCATAATTAAAGGGTTCTAAAGGCCTTGTAGTTTGAAGGGAGATAGATCGATCTATTGACCAGGTTTAGACTTTAATACACACGTTGAAACGTTAAGGGTAATCTCCGAAAGAACAGGAAGAGTGGATAACTTCCAAGCCAGTAAGAAGAAAAGGTGTTAAAAACTCAATCACTCAAAAAGAAAGCAAAGGAGAAAAACAAGAGAAACAGGACAGAAAGTATTACTTGTATAGAACAGAAACTACTCTAAGCAGAAAAGGAATTTTCTAGACTATTTTAGGTGACTCATTGTGATGGTTAATTTTGTGTCAACCTAACCAGGCTCCGGGATTCCCAGATGGCTGGTAAAACGTTACTTCTGGTGTGTCTGTGAGGGTGTTTCTGGAAATTAGCATTTGGAGCAGTAGACTGAGTACGGAAGGGCCCCTCACCAATGCAGGTGGGCCTCACCCATTGCGCCCCAAGAGCCTGAGGAGGACGGGGGCGGGGGGAGGGCGAGTTTGCTCTGTTTGAGCTGGGACACCTGTCTCCTCCTCACTCCTCAGGCCTTCAGACTCAGACTGAGACTCACACCACCAGCTTCCCTGGGTCTCTAGCTCGCCGATGGTGTATCTGGGGCTTCTCATAATCACGTGAGCCAATTCCTATAATAAACCTCCTCATATATGTGTGCATATCCTGACGGTTGTTTCTCTGGAGAACTCTGATACACTCACAGAATCCCAGGGGGCCAGAGAACAAATCTCAGAAGGGTGCCTGAACTGGCAGGGCCCTACCTGGGCCTCCAGGATAAGAAACGGGGAGGCTTCTTCATCAGGCAGCCCTGGGGAGCGGGAGGGGAGAAGGCAGGGGACCCTGCTGGGACTGGGAGGGGCAGCTTCCCAGCCCTGTGGGGAAACAACAGAACTGGGCCATGAGCTGACAGGAGCCACAGCCTGGGTATGGCTGCTGGGGCTTGAAGGGGTTCAGTGGACCTGGGCAGGGTGTGGGCACAGCTCAGAGGGAGAATCACCAGGCCCAGAAGAAAGGGCCTTCTTGGGGGCTGGCCGGGGAATGAAGCAGCACGGAGTGGCGAAGGGGTCCTGGGCAGGCCTTTATGCCTTGGTGAGGGTGCCTCGTGGGCTGATGGCAGAGAGGCAGATGTATGGGCTTCTGTTAAAGCTGGGCTCTCCGAGCCCCTCTGAAGGCCTTGTGTCACGTGGAAGAGCACGGACTCCCTCCCATCCCCTTCACGTCTGGTGGTGTCCTTGCTCAACAGCTGCTAACCCATCAGACCCTCACAGGCCCAGGCAGCCAGTCTGGCCCTGCTCCTCATCCTCAGGCCCAGCAGCCCTGACGCTCAGTAAACATTTGCTGAAGTAATGAAAGGATGAACGCTCTTAACTCTGCTTTACACCAGCCCTGCCAGTCTGAGATGAAACATGGACTCAGTGGTAATCCGCCCGAGGTCAGACAGCTTGTAAATGGAAAAGCAGTCTAGGTGACTCAGTGCGCCAGCCGGCTCGCCCCCAGGCCCTGGCTAAGACCTCAGTGACCCTCACACCAGCCTGTGGGGAGGCATCACTGCCTGCAGTTCCTGAGGGGCAAGTGTTGCTGGCAGGGCCCCACCTTCTCCCTGGGTTCTGCCTGCGCTGGGGGCTCAGGCCTCAAAAGATTTGGTGGCCCCAGCCCCATCCACCACCAGGGAGCTGAACTGACGCCTTGCTGCTTCCCAGCCCCGGCAGGGGCAAGCACAGCCCGGGGAGGGGACTAGCTAGCATGCATTAGGGCAGACAAAGGCAAGCACGGGGCCTGGGCACCAGAGGCCACAGGATGTCTCGGGTAGGAAGCAGATGGCCAGCCAGGGAGGCTTCCCGGAGAGGCCCCTCCGACTCCCTGGTTCACTATGTACTGTCTCTCGGTCACAGGGTCAGTGTCGGGAGGCATCCTGGGCCAAACCTGGTCAATTTGACCCTGGTCCACCGTTGCTTTAGGCCTTGGTCGTTCCTGGCTCTGATGATGGTGACGGCCTCCTAACAGGCTGCAGAGCGAACGGTGTGAGCTTCGACAAGAGCTCGGCCAGAGCTGGTGCTATGCCACCAGGGACACCGGACGTGCCTCAGAGGCTTCCGGGAGAAATGGACCGCGATTCCCCAAATCCCAGATCTGGGCTAGACATCCTACGGGGACCCTCCGTGAGGAAGCAGCCCAGATGAAAATTAAATCAGAATCAGACCTCAAAACGAGGAGATGAGCTCAAGAAAGCACGAGGGGCTGGTGCCTGGTGGGTC
Organism: Physeter macrocephalus; assembly: GCF_002837175.3. Classification (NCBI taxonomy): domain Eukaryota; kingdom Metazoa; phylum Chordata; class Mammalia; order Artiodactyla; family Physeteridae; genus Physeter; species Physeter macrocephalus. The sequence goes on along the minus strand of NW_021145373.1, from coordinate 20,737 downwards.
TGCCACGCAAAAACTGTCATCAAAGGCAACGTGTTAAGCAACTGTATTTTTGTCCCTTGCTTACATTTCTCTCACCCTAAGGTTATCCACTCTTTTCTTGTTTCATTAAAAAAAAATCCGTGAAGTGTCTGGAATGCGTCCGGGTGCACGTCGGGGTGGGCGCTGGTTTGGTCGGACTCCCATGGGAGCCAGCTGTCACCTTTCCCTCGATTCAGGCTCTTGCTCGTCCCTCACAGAGTTCTTCCCTGCTTAACTGGACACGGCTCCCAGGAGGCGCTCCAAGGAACTCTCAGCCTCTCGCTCCACACACACCAAGGCGGTACGGCATCACGGAGCAGCCTCGGGTAGCACCTCCGCCCTGCGCTGCCCCCAGTCCCTGCCCCGCCGGTCCTGGCGGGGGAGGGCAGTGCCACTTGTGGCTCTGGAGGCTGGGAGAGACCAGGGTGTCTGAGCCTCTAAAACACCTTCCACTTCTTACCCAAAAGCTAGCCCTGCAGAGGATAAGGCACGGCCTTCAAGAGACGGCCAGGACCCGTGCAACCACACCGGGGTGGCCAGGGGAGGGGGTGAGAAAATGAACCAGCTGGCTTCTCTTTAGCTGGCTGGGGCCCAGGGTGGGCTGGAGAACCGCCTTAGAGGATCCAGGCTAGCTTTCTCCCTGCATCTCCGTTCAGTTATTTGTGTCACCTACGACCAGGTCTCACCTGGCAGAGGCCATCACTCTAAGCCACCTCTGAGGGGTCTTGCTCACCTTCGCATTGCAGGTGAATGAACAAATGAGTTCATTTAATTGTCACAAGACATGCTATGAAGCAGAGGTGTCTTGATGGTACAAAAGGCAGAATTAAAGCCCAGAGAGGTTCAGTGACTTGCCTGAGGTCACAAAGGTGATGACGGAACCCGAGGGCAGTGTCGCCGACGCTCCTCCACCTGCCCTCCTCCCAGGTCTCAGCCTGGAATCTGCACCATGACCGGGGGGGGACGGGGGGGATAAGGAGGGAACTTTATTTAATATTAAAGTCGGGAGGGGATCAGAAGGCAGGTCGGCTTCACTTGGTAATGGTGTTCCTGCGGAGAGAAGAGGCGTGAGGCTGCAGAGCGCCTGCGCGCCTCCCCGACCCCACGCGAGCACCGCGAGGCCCTGTGCCCGCCCCGCCTCCCCACTCACGCATTCATGCTCTTGCCACTGCCGCTGAGCACGATGTACGGTGTCTTCTGGGCCTTCTGCTTCTCCTGGAGCAAAGCCACGGTGCCCAGGGGCGTGTCGCTGGAGCTCATCTTCTTCAGGAGCTGCGGGGGCAGGGCCGGTCAACACGGGTGGGAGCGGGCCTCGGTGCCTCAGCCGCCCGCCACGCGTCCCAAGGCCCCCCCGCGACCCCTCGGGCACCCACCGCCTCCTCGTCCAGCTTCTTCATCCGCCGCTCCGTCTTCATCTTGCCCGAGCCCTTCCCGTGGAAGCGGTGGGACAGCTGCCGGAAAGCCTGCGACGGCGGGGTGGGGGTGGGGGGGCAGGACCGTGTTGGAGCCGCCCAAGCCGCACGGGGCAGGGGAGGGGCAGCGGCTCACCCAGCCCAGCGCTAGGCCCAGGGTGGGGCGGGGTGGCTGGGAGGGGATGCGAGAAGGCCAGCGGCCCCGGCACCCTCTGGGGCCCCCAGCAGAGCGGGCGGGATGGACTTCGTCGGGGCACCGGGGCTGGGGCTGGAGCGAGGGGGCAGCACACCCAGGGAGCGTGTGGGGAAGAGCGCTGGCGGGCGGGAGACAAAGCAAAGGCGGAGAGTGGCCGCCCCGCGAGGGCCACCGGCGTGAGAGGGAGGGCTCAGGCCGGCAAAGGCACCCTCCCGCCAGGCCTGCCAGAGACACAGACACCAGCAGCCCCCCGCCCAGCCCCGGGGCACGGCTCTGCCTCGCGGCCCCGCCCCAGAGGCCCCGCTCACCTCCTTGGGAGTGAGTTTCCGGCCCGTCTCGTCCACGTACTCGATCTTGACGTCAGGCCTGTAGCCGTCCTTCTCCTTGAAGTCCTGCGTGAAGCCTCGGTACTCCTCTCGCCGGCTGTACTTGTCATCGATGGCCCTGCCCGAGACGCACGGGGACTCCGTGTGAGCCGCTGCCCCCACCCCCGGCCCGGGCCCCAGGCAGTGCGGCCGCGGCTGGCGCCCCACTCACATCTTGTCCTCGATGCAGTACACGGCTGACGGCAGGGACTTGTTGGGCGCCTTCACCCGGGCCACCTTCTGCACCGTTGTCTCCAGCAGCCCTGAGGACGGGGGTTATGAGACTCCAGGCTGCCCAGCACCCGCCAACAGCAGGGGGCCGCTGGGAGACCCTCAGAGCTGTGCTGTGGGAGTGGGCGGACATCAGGCCCATTGTGTAGACAGAGGAAACGGAGACAGGAGTCACGTCCTTGTTGGGAGCCGCTGGCCAAGTAAAAGGCAGGACTGGGATCCGAATGCCAAGGCCTCTGTGCCACGGCCTGGACTGTGTCAGCTCCCCACTCTCCTCCCCAGAGGAGACACTGAGCCTCAAAGGATGCTTTGCAGGGCAATACGTGAGCGCGGGCACTGAAAACGGGGTGATGCAGCAGAGAAAGGCCAGCCGCTACCGTGACGGCCCCGGAACCAGGGTGCAGGGGAAGGAGCGGCTCACGGCATCAGAAACGAGGAAGAGGCAGCAGAGGGGAGCAGGGGAAGCGCGCCAGCACCTGCCTCGCCTGCCCTTCCCGCCACAGCACCCAGGCCCCAGCAAGGCTGCCCCGAGCCCCTTACCTTTGTTCTGACACAGGAGCAGGGCGGCTGCCAGCCCTCTATTCACGATGGGCTCCTCGTCCAGGATGGTGGTGGAGGAGGCGGAGAACTGGGGGTGGCACAGAATGATGGGGGTGGTAAGCGGGCCACACGGGCGCTTCTGACCCTCCAACCCGACAGTCACCCCCACACTGGACTGCGGACCTTTCTATGCACCAGGCCCTGCACGACAAGACGTCTCATTTAATCCACAATAACCCCGTGAGGTTTATGCACTCCATTTATGCATGAGGAGACCAAGGCTCTGAGACATGGAGGCCCCACAGCTAGGAAGGCACAGAGCTGGGCCTCCAGCCCAGCTCCTGACCCCAAGGCAGCGGGGTCTCCGCTCTTGTGTCCCCCCACCCCCAACCCCGTTCCTCCCTGTCCTCACATCTTGCTGCTGCTTCTCCTCATCCAGGTTGACTGTGCTCCAGCCAATGTTCTCCTCGCCGTCGGACTCGGAGCCGCCGTTGGCCGATCGCTCCTCATCCCGTTCGAAGTCCTAGAGGACAGAAGAGGCTCAGCCCAGGCGGCCCAGCCCTCGGCCGGCCCGTCCCACCCGAGCACTGGGGCTCATCGCTGAGGACCGGCAGGGCCGACACTGCTGCCCACGCCGTGCCCCCCCGCCCCCCAAGAGCAGAGCAGCCCAGGGGAGCGTGTGGGCGGTGGGCTGCCGAGGACCCACCATGAGCTCTTCCTGCTCCTCCCGGTTGCCGGCCAGCCCGTAAGTGGGGATCTCCCCCAGGGTGCGGCAGAACTCAGACGTGGCGTTGAACACGATGGTCCCCTTCCGCTCCGGATCCTCCTCCTCCTCCCAGCCCCGCTGGCGAGACTCCAGCCTCCTGACGATCTCCACCACCTGAGGGAGGGAGTGGCTGTGGGCACACCCGGAAGTTTCTGGGGTGGTGCCACAGAGACCCAAGAACCTTCCTGGTGGCAGTATGACAAGCCATGCCCACTGCCCACGGCAGACCGGACCGCTCTCTACTCCTCCCTGACACCCGATCTGCTCTGCGCTCCGCACCGATCTCACCGGCTCGCTTCCCTCCTCCGAAGTCGTCAATGGCTCCCCACTGCCCTTTGAATTAATATCCAAAACCCCACACGGCCCTTCATGACCGGGTGCCGACCCTTCTCCAGAGCCCCTCAGCTCACTCCTGCAGCCTCACACGCATGCCTTCCTCCAGGGCCTGGAGCACAGTGCCAGGGCCTCTCCCGCCACTCCTCTGCCACCCACTCTTCACCTGAGAAACTCCAGTTTTAGGACTCGGCATGAACATCCCTCTTCCCGGAACCCCATCCCTGAGGCTGCAGGCTAGATGCTCTGTGGACCTTCCACCTGCTTCTGGCACTGAATCCACCACCCACCCACCCTGCCTGCCCTCCCACCACAGCAGACGCCCAGCCCTGCTCCCACCTCAGGCCACCCTACCTGGCACGGCGCCGAGGGTCCTCAGAACTCTGCTCCTGACACTACCCCTGACTGCACTCACTGTCCCCTGTATTGTGTCATTTCCACAAGCACACAGGGATGACCTAGAATCTCCCCTCTTTTATTTTTGGCTGCGCGGCATGTGGGATCTTAGTTCCCCGACCAGGGATCAAACCCATGCACCCCGCAGTGGAAGCGCGGAGTCTTAACCCCTGGACCGCCAGGGAAGTCGCTCTCCCCTCTTTTAAAAACTCCTCATTGGGGGCTTCCCTGGTGGCTCAGTGGTTGACAGTCCGCCTGCCAATGCAGGGGACACGGGTTCGAGCCCTGGCCCGGGAAGATCCCACATGCTGCGGAGCAACTAAGCCCATGCGCCACAACTACTGAGCCTGTGCTCTAGCGCCCTCAAGCCACAACTACTGAGCCCACGTGCCACAACTACTGAAGCCCGTGTGCCTAGAGCCCATGCTCTGCAACAAGAGAAGCCACCGCAATGAGAAGCCCGCACACTGCAACGAAGAGTAGCCCCTGCTCGCTGCAACTAGAGAAAAGCAACGAAGCAGCAACAAAGACCCAAAGCAGCCAGAAACAATAAATAAATAAAATAAAATAATTAAATAAATAAATTAATAAAAAAACTCCTCCTTGGACTTCCCTGGTGGCACAGTGGTTAAGAATCCGCCTGCTAATGCAGGGGACACGGGTTCGAACCCTAGTCTGGGAAGATCCCACATGCCGCAGAGCAACTTAAGCACGTGTGCCACAACTACTGAGCCTGCACTCTAGAGCCCATAAGCCACAACTACTGAGCCTGTGCGCCTACAGCCCGTGCTCCACAACAAGAGAAGCCCCCGCGATGAGAAGCCCACGCACCGCAACTAACAACAGCCTCCGCTCGCCACAACCAGAGAAAGCCCGTGCGCAGCAACAAAAACCCAACACAGCCAAAAATAAATTTAAAAAAAAACAACTCCTTCAATACCACAGCCCTCCTGCTCTGCCCCCTGACAGCAAACTCCTCCGAGAAGTTTCTAGTCTCCATGTCCACTTTTGCAACCCTTTTCCTTCCATTTTATTATGTTACATTTTTAAATGAATGTCATCCTACACATAAAAGGGTTATTTATAACACACGCGTATTTTTTAAAATAACCACCACCAAACAAACACCCATGTCCCCATCACCTGGCTGAGAAACATTATTAACCCCAAGTGTCTCTTCCCCACATATCTGTGGTCATGATTCACTGGCTTTCCTTTATAGTTTTACCACATAAAGACCTATCTGGGCTTCCCTGGTGGCGCAGTGGTTGGGAGTCCGCCTGCCGATGCAGGGGACATGGGTTCGTGCCCCGGTCCGGGAGGATCCCACGTGCCGCGGAGCGGCTGGGCCCGTGAGCCATGGCCGCTGAGCCTGCGCGTCCGGAGCCTGTGCTCCGCAACGGGAGAGGCCACAGCGGTGAGAGGCCCGCATACCACAAAAAACCAAACAAACAAAAAAACAAACCAAATACTCTATGATTCTACTTATAGGGGGTCCCTAGAGGAGTCAAGGTCATAGAGACAGACAGTGGAATGGTGGTTGCCAGAAGCTGGGGAGAGGGGCGAATGGGGAGTTAGTGTTTAATGGGGACAGAGTCTCAGCTTTACAAGGTGAAGAGAGTTATGGGGGTGGATGGCGGTGACGGCTGCACACCAGGTGAATATACTTAATACCACAGACCATATACCTAAAAATGGGTAGGATGATAAATCTTATGTGTATTTTAACACAATAAAAAAAAGAAAAAAGAATCTCTACCACGAAATCATAAACGTAATTTTTTTACTTTGGCCTCAAATATTAAGTTTTTACTTTTAAGTTCTTAATCTAAGTGAAATTTGCATAAGGTGTGAAGTACAAACCCAATTTCACATTTTTCCAAATAGGTAACTGATTGTCCCACCACCACTCATTGAGCTGAGCACCTTTCACACTGGGACACCACACGTCCTAGCTCAGTAGTCTGTTTCTGGGTCCCTGTGTTCAATCTCAGCCCTATTAGTCCACAGTTATGCCAATATCATGCTGCTTCAATTACAACTTTCTAAAAAGACCTGATATCTGTTACAGCAAATCCCACCACGTTATTATTCCAAAGCGTCTTGGCTATTTTGGTCCCTTTGATCTTCCGTGTAAATTTTAGAATCACCTTGCCAGCTTCCACAAAAATCTCTATTGGGATTTCTGTTGGAACAGCATTTAATCTATAAATTAATTTGAGGAGATAGACATCTTTACGATATTAGTGGTATCCATTAACATGGCTGTTACGGACTGAAATGTGTCCCCCCAAAATTTGTATGTTGAAGCCCTCATCTCCAGTGTGGCTGTATTTGGAGACAGGGCCTTTAAGAAGATAATAAAGGTCAAATGAGGTCATAAGGGTAGGCCCTAATCCAATAGACTAGTGCCCTTATAAGAAGGAAGGATGTCAGGGAGTAACACACAAAGACCATGTGAGGACACAGTGAGAAGATGGCCATCTGCAAGGCAAGGAGAGAGGTCTGAAGAGAAAGCAAACCTGCCAACACCCTGATCTTGGACTTCCAGCCTCCAGAAGTGTTAGAATAAACTGCTGTTGTTTAAGCCACCCGGCCTGGAGTATTCTGTTATGGTAGCCCTCGGTAACTAAAACACGTCTTGTTTAATGCTTTTCGAGAATGGACTATAATTTTCCCCATATAGATCTTACAAATCATTCATTCCTTTTTATTTTGTTGCTATGCTGATTACTCCTTTCCCACATTGCCTTCTCTTGCTTATCCACATTACTTCACCATCTGTATTGCTATATTGCTTTCATAAATGGTGTCTTTTTTAAAATTACATTTTCTACCTATTGCTGGTGTACAGAAACACAATCAACATTCACCTATTAATCTTGTGTCCAGCAACCTTGTGAAAGCCTGCATGATCTGGTCCCCATTTCCCACCACCCCACAGAGCTGACCTTAAGATGGGAGCATCAGTGACCTCCGTGCTGCCCGATCCCAAGGTCAGTTCCCGTCCTCCTGATATCCAAACTCTGCGGAGCATGCGCCACAGCTGCTCACACCCTTCCGCTCCAGACCTTTCTTCACATGGCTTCTAGGACGGCACCCTCTCCTCTTTACCCTCTTCGCTTGGAGCCCTACGTTTTCTTATCTATACTCACTCTCCTGGTGATTCCATCCAGTCCTCGGTTTTAAATCCCAGCTACACAGACTTCCATGCTTATATCTCTCATCTCAGCCTCTCCCCTGAAGTTCAAAGTCATATATCCAACTGCCTATTCAATATCAATCACCTCCGATAAGGAGGCACCTCAAAGCTAACTAAACCAAAAGGAAACGCTTGCTTTGCTTCCCCACCTGTCCCTCCCCTAGTCTTCCCCACCTCAGGAAACGGCCCAGCCAGTAGAAAACCCAGCCATGATTAATCCCACTGGGCCACATAACCTTTACAATCCGTTCGGCCGTAGACTCTGGGACACTCGCACATAATTTTTAAATATTAATGCTATTCCACGTTAACCATGAAAGAGAAGAACTTCCCTCAACTCGCGCCCCCTTCAGCTACTGCCCCATTTCCCCGTCCTCTATTAGAGTGGGGTTGGGCAAACTGGGGCCCACCGCCTGTCCTCGTAAGCAAGCTGTATTGGTGCGCAGCCATGCCCACTGGCTACACTGGCAGAGCAGGCAGAGCACCTGAGCAGCTGCTGCCAAGATCTAAGCCTCAGACGTTTACTCTCTGGCCCTTTAACAAAAAGCGCTCACGCTCCTGCGCTGAGGGATCATCCCAAGCTGCTGCCCTCACCTCCTTGAGTCCCATCTCTCCTCAATCCTCTAGAAGCTACTGTCTCTGCCAGGGCACTGTCTCCACTGGTGCCAAATCTGACTTGCCCCTCAGAAGTGTTAGATGACGCCGCCCTCCCTCTCCTCAAAACCCCTCCTCGGCTTCAGGGAGGCCTCACTCTTGTGGCTCCCCTCCTACGCTACCCCACACGGTAGGCACCCCAGGTTCGCTGCTGCAGCCTCTGTCTCCAGCCCCACTTTCTCCCTCGGTGGGAGGTGCAGGGTTACAAGTGTGGGCTCTGCAGTCAAGCTGTGCAAATCCCAGCTCGGCCACTTACCAGTCATGTAACCTTGGGCAACTTGCCTAACGCCTCTGTGCCTCAGTTTCCTCATCTGTAAAATGGAGATAACAGAAGCTTCCTCATAGGGTGTTGCTGTGAGAATTAAATGAAGCAGCACATAAAGCACTTAAGCAGTGCCCGGCACGTGTCAGTGCCCAGTGAGGGTAAGCGATGACACAGCCTCAAGGCCCCGCTGACCTCTCCGCCTCAGCTCACACCACCAGCCCTTCACTCTGTTCCAGCCTACCTGGTCCTCCAACGTTCTAAGGTCATTTATCCAAAGGACATCTGCTGTCCCCAGGGCCTGAACGTCTGTCTACGCTACCTCCACACTGAATCTGTGCAAGATCGGCTCCTTTGTGTCATTTCAGTCTCAGCTCAAATGTCACCCCCTGAAAGGTCTTCCCTGAACACCCAAACCAAGAGACAACCCTTCGGTGACTCCTGTCTCGTCTGCTCAGCTCTCGTCACTATCAGAAATTACTGTTTGCTCATGTTCCCAAGTTCACCACCACTCTGCCTGCATGAAAGGCGTAGGGGCCCTTGGCTGTCCTGTTCTCCAGTGACTCCCCAGCCCTGGGACAACGCCTCACGCGCAGTAAGGCATGCAACACACACTCCAGAAGGAAAGAAGGGAGGGAAAGATCCAACCACTAAAGCATCCCCTAGTGAAAACGCTGCAGAAACCTAAAAGTCTACCGATAACACCACATGAAACAAAAGAGAGGATGCAAACTGAAATGCGCGTGCTGCCTACGATGGCGCGGGAGCACGTGCTCCTAAGGACAGGCCACTACAGACACACCTGTCACCGAAGGGCCCAGCGCCCGCCCACACCTCAGGAGCCCCCGTACCTTCTCACCGCTGTCCCGTAGCTGCTGTAGCTGCCGCAGGCGGCGCCCCTTCTCCAGCTGCTTCTGCAGCTCCAGCTCCGCCTCATCCTCCTCCAGCACCTCGGGTGACCCAGACCATGGTGCTCTGCCCTCCTCTGGTGGAAACACGGGAGACGCCGGCTCAGATCACTTCCAGGGGCCCTGGGCTCCTGTCCCTGCTTTCCTGCCCCTGCCCCCAACTCCCTCTCTGCCCTCCCACCCCCCGAAACGGGCTGCCTGGGCCCTCACCCTCATCGCTGATGTCCATGTTCTCCACGCGGGTGTCATCTGACTGCAAGGGCTGAGACACAGGCTCCTTCTCCCCCTCCTCCTGGGCCTCCTCGTCTGCCTGGGGCACTCGGCGCCGACCCCGGCCCCGCAGCCTGTGCGGAGAGGCCTCTGCGTGAGCCCTGGCCCCGGGGCTGGCTCAGCGCCAACACCGACCCCTGCCCCCACGCCCACCTGGAACCGAAGTCCTCATCTTGAGTCTGGTCCCCAAGGGGCAGCAGGTCATCAGCCTGTATTACCACCTCCTTCTCCTTCTTGCGGATCTTCTTCACCCTCCGCTTGGTCTTTTTAAAGGTCACCTGAAGGGGAAAGAGGAAACGAGAAACGTGAAGGCCGGGGTGGCGGTGGGGGAAGGCAGGCAGCACCAGCCCACGAGAGCGAACGCTGCCTTAGCGTTACTCCGCGCCGGCTGCGGTCCTACGCAGTTCACGTACACGGGCAAGACATGAGGTGCGGGCGATTATCCTCCCGCCCGTGAGATGAGGAAAACCGAGGCACAGAGAGATTATGTATCTTGTCCAAAGTCACCTAGCCCCTAAGCAGGAGAGCCGGGATTGTGAATCCCACGAGTCTGGCTCCAGAGACTTGCTCATAACCACAGAGCCAAACAAGCTACGGAGCCAGCGGCCAACGTGCGAATTCACACAGCCATCCCGAAGGCGACAGCCATGCACAGCTATAACGTGACCACTCACCAGATCACCACCGATCCTTGTATCAGCCCCCAAGAGCTGGCTCCCGCCAGCCCCATTTCAGATGGGCGCCGGGTACTTACATCACTCACCCCAGGCACAGGCTGTCTAAGCGGCAGGGTCTGAACAGCAATTCAGGGCCACCTGGCTCACGGTCCTTGTTCTGTCTACACCCACTGCCTGCCCACAGCTCCTCCTCGGGGCTGCCGATTACTGCGCCTCCACAGGGACCAAGCACCACGCGATCACCTGATCCCCCTCCTTAGCTCATCCTGGCAGCCTGTGACCTCCGAGGGGAGGGAGGGTCACCACCCTAGTCACAAGCGCGGGTGGAGGCCTCGGGGCTCACCATCTCCTCGGGCGTGAGGTACTCGGAGGCGAGCCGGGGCCCGGCTGCGCTCAGGGACTGAGCCTGCAGCCGCAGCTTGGCCCGGATCTCTTCCAGCTCCCGTTCCCGGAGGCCATCGGCCACGCCGCCCTGCTCCAGACGGAAGGACTGCAGCCGCTCGCCCTCGAGCTCCTCATCGTACTTGGACAGGACAGAGCGGGGTTTTCGCTGCAAGACAAGAAGTACAGGTTAGGACCCAACCCGGCTCCTGAAAAGCCACAGAGCCACCATCTCCGCCCGGAGCCCGCGCCGCCGCCTGCCTGTGCCAAGTCATCCACGCTCTCGTCCTCTGCGTACGGCAGGTAGTCAGGCTTCTTCTTGCGCAGCTCCACGTTTTTCTCCGCGCGCTCCTTATCCAGCAGGTTCACGTTCACCAACACATCCTCCTCCTCCTGCAGCACTCCTGGAGCCAGGGCGGAAGCAGTGGCCGGTCACTCTCAGCCTCAACTTGGCAGTGCCTGTGGCCCTAGCCAGAGCACCCCAGTTCAACCCACCTTTGTCCTTGAGGGTGAGGATGACAGTCTCCCCCTCTTGGAAGGAGTCAATGGCATGCTCCACGGTGAGGCCCTGCAGGTCTCGGGCACTGTACAGGTCCTAGAAGGGAGGCAGAAGGTCCAGCCGGGTCAGGAGCCCGACCCACCAAGCCCTGGGATCCCAGCACCAAGGACAGCACCCCCGCCCCACCCCCACCACCCCCGCCGGGCTGAACCCCACCGCCACCCCCCAGCTGCTGCAGCTTCACCTGCCGCCTCTGCCCGAACTCCTCCTCCACCAGGGTGCTGACACCAAACTCTTGGTCCATCTCCTCCAGAAGCTTGGCCTATGGGACAGGGAAGGGGGGTGACCTATGACCTTAGGCTGTTCAGGATCAGCAGAAGATGCAGGGCCGTACTAAATGTGAGCGCAAAAAGCACAGGACCCGCAGGCAAGCTGCCGAAAATCCAGCGCAGGCGCCACTGACCACTCCTACTGCTCTGAGCCCAGCCTCACCTCCCCAGGGTCCATGTTCTGCCTCACCGGCCGCTCAGGCCACCAGAGGCACTGAACGACACCCCAGCTCCCAGCACCTCACCCTCCTCTCTGCCAAGTCCTTCTCCTTCTGAAGCTGCCGGGTCCTCTCGATCCAGGCTGCAGTGTCATCCAGCCAGGGGTCATCCTCCCCCAGGGCCTTTATCTTCCTGAAGAGGGAAGACAGTGATGCTCTGGGAGCCAGCTCCTGCTCCCCCAACCCCGACTCCAGAGCTCCTTGGCGCCTCCTTGGGCCCTCCGCCTGCCTGCCCGGCTGGGACCCTCACCCCAGCTTTTGGTTCAGGAGGCGCTTTTCTTTGGCAGCCGCCAGCTTCTCTCGTAGCTCTTCTCGCTGTCGCAAGGCCATGGGATTGATGACATCGGCGGTCACGGGCTCCTCCTTGGTGCCCGCCTCTGGAAGGGAGGCCCAGGCGTGAGGCTATGCCTGCCCAAGGCTGGTGGGGAGAGGAGGGAGCCACTCATGCTGCCCCCATCCAGCTCAGGGGGCCAGAAGGGCCAGGGGTGGGGGAAGAATCCATGCCTCCCTACTCCCATGCAACCCCACGCTCCCATGTCTCCCCACAGCACAACGGGACCCTCCATGCCTTCCAGAGCCCCTCTGATCATACTTCAAAAACAAAACAAAACGAAAAAACCAGCACCTGCACAGCCCAGATCCGTTTGCAGGAACTGTGCACATCTCTCGGCCCATCTAACGCTCCCTCACAGCCAGACTGAAGATGCGACGCCAACTGCTCAAACTACGAGCAGCAGCTGAGTCCCAGATCCGCATCACAACAGCAAGGAGGGCCCCGCGCCCACTGCCGGCACACACACAGGACCGCTGAATGGTGCTGAACCTGTGCCCACTTTCTTCAAAGACCCCTTCAGATGGCCTCTCTCCTTGGCCCCAAGTGCCCTCCCTTCCCCGACCCTCAGCCCCACACTCACCCTTCTTGACGGCATTGACCTCCAAGGGTTTCAGCCCCAACTTTGCCCGGAGTTTACTGAGGGCAAGAGATACAAGTGTTAGGAGCTGCCAAAGAAAGAGCAGCACCGAATGCATTTCTGGACAGACGGGGTGAAAACATGAGGGGACCGAGTGGTCCTAAGGGTCCCAAACCTAGGGCCTGACCCAGCATTGGGAAGAGCACTGGCCTCCCAATCAGGCGGAAGGCCTGGCCTGCCTCTAACCAGTGAAATGCCATCCTTCCTCTTGGGTCTTAAGTGTCCACTTCTGTAACTCAAATGGCCGGGCTAAGATACTTTATGTGGCAATTTTCAACTTCAATCAGAACGTGTTACTGTGCGAAAGCCACCCGAAACAGCTGCCCGTGAAACTGCTTGTAAGAAAACACAGAAACATAAAGGAGACGGTACTTACTTGGTCTCCTCGATGCTGAGTGACGAGGCATCGCCTGAGCTTGCTTTGGCAGCTGGAACGAGAAGCAGCAAGGCTCAGCAGCTGAACACAGGGCCTGCAGCCACAGCCTTGGCTCCAGCTGCAGGGCCGAAGACGAGAGGCCCTCACCGGCACCTGGGCCTGCTTCCTCCTCCCCGGGAGCTCCTTCTACCTGAGTCCCAGGCTCTGAGAATGCCACCTCTCCACACACCTTCCTTTCCTGATCCAAAAGGTCCAGCTTTCTACGTCCTTCACTTTGCCACCTCTTCACTTTTGTACATTCTGTATTTTCAACCTGCACTGCCCTCTCTGGCCTCACCCTGATTAACCAAATCCTATGCGAATACGACAATGAAATGCCCCTTCCTTTGTGGAGTCCTGTTCGCTTACTGATCAGCATGAACTGCTCTCCCCTGCACTGCATAGCACGGTCAGTCATTTCTGGGTCTGTTTCTCCTCACAGGGCAGGAACCACCTTGGCAGCATAACTGTGTCCTCTCTGTAACTCATGCAATCAAGAAACACACTTATTGGTGCCTGTCCTATGATGATATCGGGGTCACAGAGATAAAGGGGCATTTCGGACCTCCTCCACCCACCTCACAAACAGCAAATAACTTCACCGAACACCAGAGACAGCAGCCAGACTCCGTCAGGTGAAGCTGCCCCAACCAGCTGCCACCACGTGCTCACCCTTCCAGCAGGCCCGCCTCACAACCTACCTCTTTCCCTCTTATCCCACCTGGACCCTGAATCCCAACCCTTCCAGGCTCTCTCCAAGGTCACCAGCCTCCTTAATTCGAAATCCCATGGATTCTTTTCAGCTCTGGTTTTCACCTGATCTCCTGTGGTGTGTGACATTGTTGATCACTCCCACAGATCCCATGACACAAGATTCTACGGTTTTCCTGCTTTGGGGGATAGCCTCCTTCCTTCTTCTAGCCTCCTGCTCTGCCTACTACTAAAACATTGACATCTCTCAGGTTCTACTCCCAACCCTGGCTTCTCACTCCTCAGTCTCTCAGATGACTTCATTTGCCACCTAAACTCTCGTGAGTCCCAATTGCTCTATCTGGCCCAAATGCTAGGTTGCCCCATGCACATCAAATGCAACACTCTCCAAAAGTGAATTCGTTGTCTCCCTCCAAAAATCTGCTTCTCTTCCAAACTCCTCAAGTTCAGTCGACAGCACTCCCACCCACCTAATCGCTCAAGCCAAACTTCAAGAAGCATCCTCAATTCCTTCTTCTCCTTCCCGTCCTCTTCCAAGTGCTAAGCTCTGTCACATCGTCCTCCGAAACACCTTTCCAATCTCCTCTCCATCCCAATGCTGCTGCCTTGGTGCAGGCCACCATCAGCCTTCACCTCACCTCCAATCTTCACTGCCCTTGACCCAGTTCTCAACACAATGATCTTTGCAAAATATGAATACGTTCAACTCACTCCTCAGCTCAAATTCATGGCTCCCTACTACTCTCAAGACAAAGTTCAAATTTCTTAACAGGGCCTATCTCACAGCCTCGTGTCTCTGCAGTGAACTCTACACAACTTGCGCAATACCAGGTTTCTTCTTGCCTCTGCACATGCTGGCACCGCTTCATTCCCTCATTCAACACACTTAGAAAGGGCCTGAAATATACCAATCGACGAAAACAGAGAAAATTTCTATCCTCACGGAGTTTAACAGAGAAAGACAACCTTTAATCCCCAAAAACCACAGAAAGACCATTTAAAGTACTGACGAAGAGAGTCTGGCGATGCCTCGGCCTGGTGTGCTCGGCCTCCATACCCAGAGCCCACCACCCTCAGACAGCCCCCCCGTCGCCCCGCCCCCTGCACAGGCCCCGCCCCTCACCGGCCTCGTAGCCTTCCTCCCGTTTCTCCCGCTTCACCCGCCGCTCGGAGGGCTCTGTCTGGCTGCGCTCCCGCCCGTGCGCGCCGCTGCGGGCCTCAGCTTCGGCCCCGCGCCGCCCGCTCCCGCGCTCGCTCCCACGCTCTCGGCTTCGCTTCCGTCGTTCGCCGCCGCTGCTGCCGCCGCCGCTGCTCCGGTGCTTGTGTTTTTTGTGCTCCCGGTGCCGAGGCGGCTGCTCGGTGGCGCCCCCGGTGCCGGCCGCTGCCGTGGTCCCGGCCGCCTCCTTCTCCCCACGGTGCTTCTTTGACGACCCCATGGTGGTCTGTCCACCCCGAGCCCGGCTGCCGCCGAGCCCCGACAACGCAAAATGGTAACACTTCCGGGTCGCCCGACAGCCGGTGTCGTATTGCCGGAAATCAAGAGCGGCTGCTTCCGTCGCTTGCCTCGGAGTCTGCCCCAAAGGTTCATGGGAAATCCGGGATCGGAGCCCGACTGCGCAGTCGCGGCCGCCTCGGGCCGTGGGGCGGTCTCTGAGCAGGTCGCCCAATTGCGCATGCGCGCCTCAAGGTGCTGTGCCACCGGGTCTGGGGAAGATGGCATCCCAAAACTTTAACGACTTAGGGGCCATGTAAGTCAGCATCGCCGACGCAGGAAAGCCCCTCCCCGGCTTCCCTCCGCTTGCACACCCTCAATCACGGGACAATCACTGCCTCCGGACTTTCCGTGGGCAGCGCCCACCGTTCCAGTAGGCGTCCTCCTAGTGAACTCCCTGGGGTCGTGGCTCCATCAGGTGTTGAACGACGAGCGTGTTCTCCTCCTGAGACCCCCCCAGCTCCACAGTCCAGCCTCCTCCCAACCCCTACAACTAGTACTGTCTGCAAACGCTGCCTCCTCCCGTTCCTTGGATCGGGTTTTTTAACCTGCGCCCTGTGACTGCTACGGAGGTCGAGATGAACTTCTGCCTGTCTGAGTCCCCTGAAATTGAATGTAAAATTTGGCACGTCCGTGTGTTTGAGCTTTTTTTCTTTTCCCCCTTGTGGAGAGGGGCTCTAACCTGAAGTTACTTAAATGTAAAAGCTCAGACCACACAATCCCTCCTGACACCCCCGCCTCACAGTTGCTCGTTCTGGCGACCCATCTGTTACGGTGTGATCGTGTGCCCCTTTAAAGGTCCGCCACCCTCCCCCACAGGACTGGGAGTTCCCAAAGGCGGAAGCCATTCTGTCCTATTCACTCTTGAATGACAGCACCCAGCATTTTTAGGAGTTGCAGCTCTCGCTCTTGGAAATGCCCCGCTCAGTCCTCAGGGCAGAGGCAGAGCCGTGTGTGCTGGGAGGAGTCAGCTAGAACAGCCAGAGTTCCTTGTCCTGGGGACAAGCCAAGAGCGCTGCATACCCACCTGCCACCACCTACTCCCAACCTGCGGCCTCTTTCCACTACCACCAGAAATCCCACGCTGTATTTTCCACAAAGCATTTAATTTTAATCTCAGGGACTGGACTCTCGGTCTGGGCTTGGGGCGGAGTGCTTGTCAGGCTGGCTGCCAGTGGGTTCTCTCTTTGGGGGACTCTGAGAAGAGTGCTCCATTCTCACTCCCACTGACCTGTGGCTCCTTAAAGATGAAGACACAGATAGGCCATTGGGCTGTGCAGCTCCCCACCCCCGTAACCAAGGAGGCCTGGGCTGCAGAAGGGGAAAGGCCATCATCACCGATGTTGTGGATTCAAATCCGGCTCCTATGCTGTGTGACCCTGAGCAAGTGACTTCCCCTCCTCAAGCCTCATAACCCCTGCTCTGCACCAAGTTGTTCTAAAGCATAAGGGTACTTGGAGTGACCAGCGTGGCACCAGCCCACAGTGGGGGCTTGATGTGTGGCCGCTCAGGTGGCTGCAGGTTCCCAGACAGGCTCTGCTGCTTATTCATTCCTGTGTCCTTGGGCAAGACCTTACCCCTGGGGTCCTTAGTTTCCTCATCGGAGGTGGGGAGAATAACCCTGGCCCCGCCTGCCTTGAGTGACATGGAGGACAGTGCCTGGGGAAGGCGCTGCTGACTGCGAAAGCTAGACAGAGTCCTCCAGGCCAGGGGGTGGACGGGGCGGGACTGACTTCACGCTGGATCCATGTGGCTGCCCAAGGAGTCCCCTCAGCCTTTCCCCAGGGCAGGGTGGCAACTGGATGAGGCCCTGCAGGGCAGAGTGCCGGTGCCCACGCCCTTTCTCCCCACAGCTGGGCCTCACCTGGGTTTCCTGGGGGTGCCCTCCGTAGCCCCCTTTCCTGCCTCAGCCAGCAGCTGCTCCTCATCCAGTCCCAGCGCCGACAGCACCTGGGAGAAGCGCCGGGTCACGGTGAGCCGGGCATTGGCCTGAGGAGAGAGAAGCGGGGTTCCTTTCTCACCTGGACTGCTGAGGACACAGTGAGGCTCTGCTTACCGAGGGGGTCCCAGGGCTTCCAGATGGGCAGCAGCCCAGGGGTCGCAACTAAGGGGGCCCACTCCCACCTCATCTCCCTACCCACTCGGCCAGTGAGAAGCTCTGTTCTCAGGGAGCCACATGCTTGCCCAGGTGCTAGCCTCACCTGCATGGCCTGCTGGAACAGGTAGGGCCGGGCCTGCACCCGATGCTGGATACCTTGCAACTCTGCCTGGTACTCAGCAAAGCGCTGTCGCTCCTGGCACCTGCGGGGAGACGGGCCTCTGGTCAGCTAACCGTGGACACGAGCCGTCCCCACTCCTGAGCCCACTTGTCCTCATTAAGAACTTTCTGTTTCTGTCCTGCCCTTAGCTTTACAAAACCATTTGATTTCCATCCTTGCCCTGGATTTCTCCTGAGGTCAGTGGGGCAGGAATCATCTGTCCCATTTTACCCATGACACGCCTGAGGCTCAGGAGGGTCAAGGGACTTGTCCAAGGTTGCACAGCTGGGAAGTGAGGGACTGAGCGCTGAACCCAGGTCTGCAGGCGGTGCCAGGCTCGCCCCTGCTCCCACCCATCCCCAAGGGACAGGGGCCAGCACTGTCTTCTGAGCACCTGGACATCTGCATGCACAGCCCTCCCTCTCTGCACCCACCCCTGCACCCTCTCACACTGTGCCTGTGAGGAGACGCTGTGACTGTTGGCTGTGGCTTTGGGCAAAATCCCAGTCTGGCCTCTGGGTTCAGTTTTCCTCTCTGTGCTATAGCCCAAATGGGACAAGCTTGTCAGCATTCTCTGTGGTTCTTATAAGCCGATAGTTTAGAAAATGGGACAGAGGAACTAAAGAAATGTATTGCAAATGAAAGAACACATCCCAGAGAGATCTAGGTTCCACTGGAGAAGCACAATCCCGTTTACAAAAACCCAGTCTGTGCGCTTGTCGGAAATCTGTCTGCTCTGCAAGCCGTGCATCCTGGCAGTGAGGGGCCCTCTGGCTACACCACACATGGGACCGGGCATCCTTCTGCGGAGCACACGAGAGAGGCCGAAGGGTGTGGTGGTAGCACCCACGGACAGGACGGGAGGGGAGAGGCACACAAGACTCCAAAACTAATGCTGGGACTTCCGGCAAGTGTGCTGAGCCCTGTGGAAAACACTGGCTTGCTGGGCCAGGCCCCTTGGCTATGTGCCAGGGAAGGAAACTTCCTCCATTTGAGAAAAAGATGGACTTGAAAACCATGGCCAGGAACAGAAGTCACTGCAAAGAGAAGTCTTCACTGTTCAAGAGGGGATTTTACAGCAGTTACAAGGAGTGGGGAGTGGGGGAAGCATGAGCTGCATTCAGTCTCTGTCTTGCCCGTGAGGTGGTGTACGTTTTTCGTACTTGGTTCTTGATGCTATTTCTGTTAGAATGGAGAGGAAGCCCATGTCTTGGAGCTCTAAGCGAGAAAGGAAGTGATGTCAGTGGATGTCAGCCCTGTCTCAGAATAAAAGTAAGGTACGGAGCTTCCCTACCACAGGGCTATATCTTTTTTGCCCACCCTCCTGGGAAGGGCAGAGTCTCCCGTGAAGCTCAGAGCAAAGTTCAAGGGCTGGAAGGGCTGAGACACCCCGCGGGAAATATCCTCTCCCAAATCGAAAATGAAAGGAGTGCGTTTGAACACTCCTCTCACGGACATCTGCCACTGGAGTCTGAGCCTTCCGCTTCCTGCCTTGTGAAAAAACAGTGAACTTGAGGTCCGGCAGGGAGAAGGCATCTCCCCGATCACTGGCCAAGGATTCCTTTAAAATACACGTGACCTCTCGAGTCTTGGTTTGCTCATCTGTAAAGTTGGGGGTGATAAGGCTGAGCCTCAAAGAGTAGGTGATCAGAGCCCCCCTGGGTCCTCAGTGGCCCCATCGCAGGGCAGGAACCCTGTGATCTCTCAGCAGCACCCAGCTCACCTTGACCTAGTGCGTCTCCCTGGATGAAAGGGCTGCCTTGGTGCCAGCTGCACCCCGTAGGTCCTCCGTGTCAGTGGATCGGTGATCATATTTATTTGAGTTATATCTGTTTCCCTAGCTTGGGCTTTGGGGGGAAGATCCTGGTGCATTTTATCTGAAGATTGGGCATTTGAGCCCTCCGAGGCAGCATAGCAGGGCAGATGAACGGCTGCCTGGGTTGGAATCCCAGGTTTGCCACTCTGTTGTGACCTTTGACAAATTATTTTAGCTCTTGAAGCCTGACTTTCCTCATCTGTAAAATTATGGGAGTGGTGATAATACCTGCTTCACTCGCCTCTTATGAGTCTAAAAAAGATTTGCTTTTAAATATGAATTTGCTTTTTTATGATCAAAATACAGGAAGAAAGTGAAACAGATGACTCTTCCCCTGGCCACGAACAATGGCTGTTTCCAGGAGCCGGATCACAGGCACTAGTCACATTCTCCATGAACTATTTCTGTAATATTTGAATTTTTTTTTTAATCTATTTATTTATTTATTTTTGCTGTGTTGGGTCTTCGTTTCTGTGTGAGGGCTTTCTCTAGTTGTGGCAAGAGGGGGCCACTCTTCATCGCGGTGCGCGGGCCTCTCACTATCGAGTCCTCTCGTTGCGGAGCACAGGCTCCAGACGCGCAGGCTCAGTAGTTGTGGCTCACGGGCCTAGTTGCTCCGCGGCATGTGGGATCTTCCCAGACCAGGGCTCGAACCCGTGTCCCCTGAATTGGCAGGCAGATTCTCAACCACTGTGCCACCAGGGAAGCCCTATTTGAATTTTTATAGTAAGCATGACTGGCATTTGAAATCAGAAAACAAGATTTGAAAGTGTGATAATGCAAGGAGAACATTTTAAACTTCAGCCTTCGACAGCTGCAGGAATTGTTATTATTCACAAGGTGACCCTGGCCCAGCCCCTTCTCCTCCCAGGCCTCAGTGTCTTCATCTGTAAAGCGGCCCGACCTGCCCACCTGGCGGGGAGGGTGGCCCTGGAAGCTCAGCCCGTGGGAAGGAGAGGGCAGGTTCTCCTTGGTCCTTTGGTCTGACACCCAGCACCGCCTCCCTGCCCTCTCCCCTCCAGGCCCCCGCAGTCCCGGGCTCCCTACCTTAGCTCCTGCAGCTTGTGCTGGGCGGCCCCCGGCCCCCGGCTCCCTCTGGGTGCGTAGGCTGCCAGGCAGTGAGCCACCTGCTGCTGTACCCGCCGCTCCCGGGCCCGCCGCAGCTCGGCCTGCTGCCGCTCGGCCTGCTGCCGCCGTTCCCCGGCCCGCAGCCGGTTTCTTGGGTGGGGAGAGGAAAGGAAGAGGGGTGGGAGAAGTCTGCAGGGAGCCAGGAGCCTCATGGAGGGCCCGGGGCAGGTAGGGGCGTGTGGGGGCCCGGAGGGAGGGACTGCTGCAGCCCAGAGATCCAGGGGCCTGGGGAATGGGGTTTGTTGTGGAAGTTGGACAGGGTGCAGGCTGACTCTGGGGGCTCAGCCCT
>NW_021145372.1:123077-126039 GCF_002837175.3 Physeter macrocephalus | reverse complement strand
GTACAGGATGAGGTCTCCGTCCTGGAACTTGGGGAGCTGCCCGTACAGCTGGGAGGGGGCAGGGCTCGTGAGGGACGCCGAGCTCCGCTGCCCCGCACCCTCGCGCCGCCCCGTAAAGGCCCAGCTGCGGCCTCAGCACGGTCACTCACACAGGAGGCCTTGAGTGGGCCGCGCAGCCAGGACTCCTTGGTCACCACCTCCTCCTTCCAGCTCTGGCCCTGGTCGGCCAGCAGCATGCGCATGGCCTCGCAGCGCCCTGGGGGAGGGGAGGACGGGGTAGTGGGGATGGGCAGAGACTCCAGCCTCGCAGCGCCCTGGGGGAGTCAGGAGTATGGGAACTGGACCTGGGGACAGGGCAAACTCCAGCTTCCGAGCCTGCTGCGGGGCACACGGACCGTGGAGAAAGAGTGGAGCCCCCGGCGTGTCTTGCGGGGGGCGGGAGGGGGGGGGAGGACAGGGAGGCAGACCCAGCCCACAGCGCCCCAGGAAGGGACCAGAGACAGACGGATAGAGCGCACCGCCCTTGGCCCCAGAGAGGATGAGGCCCGGCCCGAGATCCCGGCCCCGCCCCCCGGGGGGTCCCGCCTCCGCCTCCGCCTCCGCCTCGGGCTGTCCAGACTGGGAGTCCTGCTGGGGCCCCTGTCTGTGCCCTTCGCCCTCCTAAGGGAGCAGGGGCCGCACCTCGGGTCGGGAAGTAGACGATGGTGTAGGGCGGCACTAGGAGAGACAGGCGGACAGGACGATGAAGGAGGACCCCCGCAGGCGGGCGGTCTGGGGGTCAGACTGCTAGGAGAGGGGGTGGCTCAGCCGGCCCCTCCCCCCACCCGGTCCGGACCGTACTCACTGACGGCGGCGGAGTGCAAGTGCGGCAGGAAGTGGGGAGGACCCGCAGGCCTTATATTTAAGGTCCTGCTCCACCCCGCGCCCCACCCCAGGAATCCGCCCAAGTCACCGAGCGGATCTTGATCTTGGTCGGGGCGAGGTGTGGGTGTGGTGAAGCAGGGCCGGAGGGGCGCACCTGCCCTCTGCAGGGGCGCACCCTGCCTGAGGCGCAGTGGCTTTACAAGAGGCACCCACACTTAGCGGCGCACAGTCGCTACACCCGCTCACCGCCCCCGAACACACAGCATCCTCAGGGCCCCCAGAGGGCCAGGGCTGAGCACCGCAGCACCAGCACACAGTAGGTGCTCCATAAATGCTTTCTGTTGAATGGATGCTAGTTCAATAAACACCCATTTCCGCATCCTCTCTCCTTGATAATAACAGCAAACCCTTAGGGACTGAGGGCTGCCCTGAGAACTTTACACATATTACAACCCTAAGACTTGGTCCTGTTCAGATCCCATCTTACAGAGGAGGGAACGGAAGCACAGAGCGACTTTCCCAAGGTCACACAGCAAGTAAACAGGTCTGGTTGGCTTCAGGGGCCTCACTTTTTTTTTTTTTTTTTTTTTTTTTGCGGTACGCGGGCCTCTCACTGCTGTGGCCTCTCCCGCTGCGGAGCACAGGCTCCGGACGCGCAGGCTCAGCGGCCACGGCTCACGGGCCCAGCCGCTCCGCGGCATGTGGGATCTTCCCGGACCGGGGCACGAACCCGCGTCCCCTGCATCGGCAGGCGGACTCTCAGCCACTGCGCCACCAGGGAAACCCCAGGGGCCTCACTTTTAACCCTCATTCTTTCTTCTGCAAAGCCTTGTAGTCTCCAAACCGTTTTCTGACTGAGTCGAAGTGCTCTGTACTTTTCAAATACAGACTGAGCCTGGGGATACGGCGGATGGAAAGACAGACAGACTGGAATAAGCAGGACCTCCTGGACCTGGGAGGGCTGCGACCTTCCAGGCAGAGCCCGTTCCTGTCTCCCTGTGGGCCCCTCTGCACCCACAGCCCTGTTCTCCTGGCTGCCCCTTCCTGGTACTGGGGGGGTGGGCAGGGGGCGGTCCTCCTTGGGAGCTGGGACCTGACTGAGCCTGGCCCGTCTCAGCCTGGTTTTCCCGTCGGAGCCACGAGGAAAGAGAAAAGTGTCCTTCCCAGATGCAGAAGTATCCACCCCAATCACGGGAAAACACCAAACGCAGTTTATCAGGAGCACTTCTTAGCCTCATCGGAGCCCACAGCTGCCTGGGGCTGGGAAGGGATGGGGGGCGTGGCCCAGGAGCCGGGATCTATCCCTGACTCACAGTTGGAGTAACATCTGCCCAGCACTTAGCAGCTTACAAAGAGCTTTTGTATAAATGGTTGCATGTCATCTCCATCACACCCTGGGAGGGAGCGGGGGAGGGAGGGAGTCCTGTTTCCATTATGCAGAAGAGGACACCAAGGTTCAGAAAGTTTCCGCCACCTGCTCTGGCCTGGAGCACGCATGCGCTCCTTTTGTGCACAAGCATTACAGACCTGGGAGCGTGGGAGACACCCTGCCATCCAGGGGGCCGGCCTCCTGCCAGCTCACACACCCTCCAGCCATCATGCTCGGGTCCCCTGGGCAAGCTGTCCCCCAGGCTGGCTTGACACTCTGCTGTGGTGTTTCAGTGGCTGCTTTTACGCACAGCCCTCTGGCTCCACCGGCCCAGCCTGTGGTCTAGCTCTGTGGCCACCCTACGGCCTCCTCCTCTGGGGCCCAGAAGCACAGCTTGAGAAGCCAAACGGGGCAGGCACCTCCCTGTGTCCATCTCCCACCTCCAGTCCATGTATATATCAGCACCTGTCTTTGGTGGGTTTTAAAATATATATAAGTGCTTTATTGCTACATAAAATTCACCCTTATAAAGGGTACATTCTGTGTGTTTTGTTGTGTTTTTTTTTTTTTGTGGTACGCGGGCCTCTCACTGCTGTGGCCTCTCCCGTTGCAGAGCACAGGCTCCGGACGCACAGGCTCAGCGGCCATGTCTCACGGGCCCAGCCGCTCCGCGGCATGTGGGATCTTCCCGGACCGGGGCACGAACCCGCGTCCCCTGCATCGGCAGGC
>NW_021145372.1:80080-121636 GCF_002837175.3 Physeter macrocephalus | reverse complement strand
CCCGTCCCCCGCAACGGAAGAGGCCACAGCAGTGAGAGGCCCGCGCACCGCAAAAAAAAAAAAAAAAAAAAAAAAATCCACCTCTTGGGACTTCCCTGGTGGCACAATGGTTAAGAATCCGCCTGCCAGTGCAGGGGACACAAGTTTGAACCCTGGTCCGGGAAGATCCCACATGCCGCAGAGCAACTAAGCCCGTGTGCCACAACTACTGAAGCCCGCGTGCCACACCTACTGAAGCCCATGCGCCTAGAACCCATGCTCTGCAGCAAGAGAAGCCACCACAAGGAGAAGCCCGTGCGCTGCAACGAAGAGTAGCCCCCGCTCACCACAACTAGATAAAGCCCGTGCGCAGCAATGAAGACCCAATGCAGCCATAAATAAATAAAATTTTTTTTAAAAAAAGAACAAAAGACATCCACCTCTCCATTTACTCACCTACTACTCATTTACCTACCCAATCATCCTCTACTTGTCTATCCATCCATTTTTCATTCACCCACCTATCCATCCAGCCAACTGTCCATCTGTCTATGCAACTGTTTAACCACTAGCCTGTCACATCACCTACCTATCCTTCCATCCAGTCAGCAACCCACCTGTCCATCCATCCATCCATCCATCCATCCATCCAGTCAGCAACCCATCCATCCATCCATCCATCCATCTGTCCATCCATCCATCCATCCATCCATCCATCCATCCATCCATCCGTCCATCTATCCATCCATCCATCCATCCATCTGTCCATCTGTCCATCCAGCTACTCGGTCGTCCATCCTTCCAAGCACCAACCATTCAAACACCAATCCGTCAAGTCATCCTGCCACCCATCCAACTACCCACCTATCCACCCAACCATCCGTCCATTCATTTGTCCACCACTGATCCACCTGGCCATCCTGGACACTGGAGCTGGACACGAAGGCTTTGCTCCTTCATTGAAAATACTTCTACCCATTTACCCTGACCAGTTATAGTCCCCACTCCTTTGGCTTATACTTTGGGACACACGTTTCTCAATACTTCCCACCTTCTTAGATGGTTAATTAGACGTGGAATCTTTCATCACATGTGACAGCCACCATTTTTTGAACGCTTCTTATGTGCTGGGAACCTGCTAGGCCTTTTATCATTTAATTTTCACAGAGGCACCATGAGACAGATACTAGGTCCACCTCCACTTTCCAGATAAGGAAACTAAGGCTCAGAGAGGTGAAATACCTTGCCTAGGGTCACACAGCAAACGCATGGGGGAACCCAGGCCTGCAGGCCCTTTCTATGACCTTGCAGAAAACAGGAGCATTCCTGTCTCTGAGGGATGTTTGCAGTGCTTCCGGGGATGCAGTGCACTCCTGGCCTCCGGGAGGAGATGTGACCCGGGGTGCAGAGGGGCTGAAGGATGCTGAAGCCGAGGCTCCAAATGATCAAAGGCGTCCACTCGCCTCTCAACCCTGGCCTTTCCTTAGATCCTCAGACCTGCCCAGGGCTTTGTGGAGGATGTCCCCTCTGCCTGCATGGCCACCCCGTCTTCTTGCGGTCACTCCCTTCATCCCTCTCACCTTGGCTCACAGGTCACTTCCTCAGCCCCCGGTCACCGCAGGCTCCCCGCGCTCCTCCCCTCGACTGCCCGCCGGGCCCTTCCCTGCTCCTTGCTCCCCCACAGCCGGTCTGAGGCAGGGACTGGTTCCCAGCACCCAGGAAGGCACGCAGCAGGGGCTTCACCAACATTTGCCGAAGACTGAGTCTCTGAAGTTTCCTCCAGCCTCTTGCCACCATCACCCTTTCCAGGGACTACCACCCCTGCCTCCCTCCTGAGGGCCTCCACCCACAGACCCTGCTGGATGCCGGCGCCCGGAACACTCCACGTTCACAGCTGATCCCTGCCTGGGATGCCGGCACTTGCCCAGGGCCAAGTTAAACATAGGTGGGCAACGCCTAGAATGCCGCCCCATCCCCCCTTCTCCCCCACGAAGCCTTCCTGATGCCCGGGTCTGTGCCCCCAAGCACTTGGAGGCTGTCTCTTGGCCCTTTGCTGAATTAGATGTACCTGAGAGCAGGGCCTTCAGGCCAGACGGGGTCTGTCACGTGGCCCCAGCAGCCGGCCCGGGGCTGGATCCCCGCAGACCTCGGATGTTTGCAAAAGAAATACGTGAATGGATGGCCGTGACTGGCCGAAAGAGGCCACAGCCACCAGCTCAGGTGGCAGGTGCCTGGTGGGATCTGGTTCCCTTGGACAAAGGTTGAGGCGGGGGGCAGGTGAATAAATCATGAGGGGCCTGGAGCAGGGCCGGGGCAGGACGACTGACCTCATTCGGGGAGGCGAGGGGCAGGCAGCTGCGCGGTAAGTGGGCCGGGGCATAACAAGGGGGCACAAGAGGCCACTGCGGGCTGCCTGGCCTACGAGGTCGGTAGAAGCTAGGTGGGAGGTGCTGGCAGGAGGTACCCTGGGGCTCTGGTGGGGAGAAGGGGGGAGGGCTGGGGCAGGGCTTGAGGGGGATGGTCTTTCCAGAATCCAGGAGCCATCCTGGGAAGGGGGATGGTGGGGAGAATAGGAAGGGCAAGGACGGACAGACAGAAAGACCCATGTGAGAAATAGTCTCACGCAACAGAGGGAGGGAAGTGACAAAGAGATGGGGCGTGAGTGGGCAGAGAGACCCACAGAGACACAGCTGGACAGATTGTCAGCGGAGGGCAGGGGGTGGAGAGGGGAGGGCAGGTGAGGCGGACACAGAGAGACACCCACGGAGCAGAGGGGGCAGAGAGGGGCAGAGAACAACACAGAATCAGAGGTGGAAGAGGATGTGGGGAGACGCAGAGCCCATGAACCAGAGAGGCCGGCGTGATGCAGAGGAGCCCCGGGGCGCAGTCTGTGGCCAGCATGAGGGTGGCAGCTCAGGGGAAGGCTAGGATTTCAGGGGGGGCTGTGTGAGGGGCCTGGGGAGCTGGGAAAGACAGGAGCCTTGGAGGACCTGGGGGCCATCAGCCCGCGGAGCGAGAAGCGGGGAGAAGAGTAGCAGGAACCCTGTGGGGACCACATCCACAGCTGCCCACTAAGCTGTCCTTCCGCAGGACCCTGGAGAGCGGAGTGGGGCAGTGCCCCGCAGCCGGCAGGAGGTGCCCAGCCCTTGTCTCCATGGCCTTTCCCCAGGGCCCGGCAGATGGCAGCCTCCCGACGGGGGACCCCAGCCCCTCCGAGGGCACTCCAGGGCCTAGCCGGGCCCCTGCCAGCCCAGCAGCCACCAGACGGCGGGCGCTCCTCCAGGAGCTGGAGACCCAGGTGCAGGCCGCCTACGGGCAGGTAAAGGGGGCCGGGGTATGGGGCCATCCTCAACTGGGGGACCGTGAGGGAACAGTGGGGATGCCACACCCCAACCGGGGCCCGCTGGACCAACCCAGGGCTGAGCCCAGGGAGGGGACCTCGGACGTGCACAGGGACGGAGGGGTCAGCAGTCACTCAGCTGCCCAGGAGGGAGGCTGGCATCCCTCCCCCACTCTGCCCTCACTGAGGCCTGCTTCCAGCCCACAGAGCCCAAAGTCAGCTGCCCTCGGCTCCTTGCCCAAGTACAAGGGGCAGCGGGCAGCTCCAGGCAGGTGTGCCGAGGGCAGGCTGGCTGGGTGGATGCTCTGAGGTGGGAGCAAGGGTCTGGCAGGGAGGGCCAGGGGCTTCCTGGGTCTGCTGATCTGGGGAGAGATGACCCAGCCCGCTCTAGCACAGAAGTCACCTGGTTTCCTCCTCCCAGGTCCGGGCTCTGCTTCTGAAGACATTAAATCTCTCCTGATTAGAAGAGATTAGGGGTAGTGGTGGGGGGAGAGGGTCCTGGAGAAGGGGTGTCTGGAAGACCCTCAGGAGTGAGCGTGGGGAGGCTGTGCCTTCCAGGGGGGCCTTACGCCCCGAGTGGCCCCCCTCACCAGCAGAGATGTTCAGAGATAATCCCAGATTAGGACCCAAGCCCCTGTGCCCAGGGCTCCCCGCCTGCCCACCCACGCCTGATCTCCCCCACAAAACCCTAGGAAAATCCCCTGCAGTGCTCCCAGGCTCTCACTGGGAGTGGCTGGGGGCTGGTGGGAGCCCACAGCATCCGCTGAGGCCCAGCCCTGGGCTACCCCTGGGACTCCAGGCCTGGCATGGTTCAAGGGCCTATGGGAAACTGTGCCAAGCGGCCCCGACACCGGGGGCCTGAGGTAGGAGGGTCAAGGGGGAAAGCCAAGGCCAGGAGGCTGGCTGGACCCTGAAAGGTTCTGGTGGGGGGGGGCAGAGCCCTGTGTGAGGCTGAGCTGGGGTTACAGCACAGCTGGGGGCTGGAGGGGTGGGTTCCCAGCACCCTAGACCGAGATTTTCCCTGGCAGCCCCCAGACTCTGGCCCGTCCTGGTCTTGGCTCCTGCAGGCCAATGGGCCTCCCCTGCCAAAGCTCGTCAGGCCCCCCAGCTGCCCACTCAACTGCCCCGTCCCTGCTGCTCCCCTGCCCTCTGCCAGTCAGTCCTGGCCCGGGAGACTCAGCACGTGCGCTCAGGGTCTCACTCTACCACTGGCTTTCTGAGTGACCGTGGCCAAGTCTCTTGCCTTTTCTGGGCCTCGGTTTGCCCAACTGAACAGTGACGGGGTGGACCCTTCCAGCCTAGAGTGCTGTCGATGGTGAGGGTCCACTGTTCTGTGCTGGGTTCTAACGACGGGAGAGGCTGGTGAGGGACGGGGGAGAGGGGTCACTGTCCCAGCTCATGGCCGGCTCTGCTGCAGGACTGCTGGCAGTGGCCTGGCTCCCCGCCAAGGGGGTCCCGCCATGGCCTGGGCCCCAGTCCCGAGGAGCAGGGGAGCCCTGGGCCGGGTGTCCAGGGCTGCTACTCCGTGCTCAGCAGCCTGGTGGGGCCTGCCTGCGTCTTCCTGCGGCCCAGCATCGCCGCCACCCAGCTCGTATGTAGACATGGGATCAAACACGGGGGAGACCCAGGGAAACATGCCAGGAAAGAAAGAAGAGGGGGCAGAGAGCAATCCAGAGAAATGGCAGAGACAGCCACCAAGAGGATGGGCAGGGAAGGGACAGGGCTCCCAGGAGAGGGACAGAGAGAACAAGAGAGACATATGCTGACACTGAGGCCCCATGGCCAAGCCCGAGGTTCCGCCCAACCCCAGATCCATCTCTGGCTAATGGAGCTCCGGCCCTAGAGGAGGGTGGGCACGGGGGACAGGGTAGAGGGGCCAGGTGCCCAGGCCCATCAACAGGAATGGTGGGAGGAATGGGTCGGAGCAGTGTCACTGCTGGCCCTGTGCCTGCATGTTGTGGGGGGCCCCAAAGGACAAGGAGGAAGGGATGCAGGTGCCTGGGGGGTCCAGGGAATTCTTAACCCCTCTGTGTCCCCTCAGGACCGGGAGCTGCGGCCAGAGGAGATTGAAGGTAAAGGGTTGGGGAAAGAACTAGAATTTCCGGAGCGCGGGGCATTGGGTGGGGGCCTGAGCAGGCTCCAGGAGGAGCAAGGAGGCCGCAGGGGATCCGTGCGAGAATATGGGGACAAGACTGAGCAGGGAGGGGTTGAGAGAACCCCCAGCTGTCAGTTCCCTGGTCCCACTTGCCAGGTGGGGCACAGTCCCCTTTTTTTATTTGTTCATTCAGCAAACACTTCCTGGGTGCCCACTGTGTGCCTGGCCCAGTGCTGAGCACTGGGAAACGTGGCAAACTGGACAGATATGGCCTGTGTCCTCTGGAGTCAGACGTCAATAAGTCAACTACAAGTACAAATGGTGCTAAGTGCTCTCAAGGAAGTGAACAAATGGGCAAGAGGGGACTGAACTGAGAGGGAAGACCTCCTTGAGTAGTTGACTTAAGGACCAAAGAGGAGGGGAGAGTGTTCCAGAATGTGAGCTCCATGAGGTCAAGGATTTGTTTCTCCCTCTCCCTTCCTTCCTTCCTCTTTCCTTCCTTCCTTCCTTTCTTTTTCGTTCGTTCTTTTTCTCTTTCTTTCTTTTTCTTTCTTTCTTTCTTCCTTCTTCCTTCCCTCCCTCCTTCCTTTCTTCCTTCCTTCCTCCTTCCTTCCTTTCTTTCTTTCTTTTTCTTTCTTCATTGCCATATTCCCAGTACCTAGAGCAGAGCTTGGCACATAGCAGATGTTCCTTAAATATTTGCAGAATGAATTAAAGGAATAGCATGTACAAAGGCCCTGAGGCAGCAAAGAGAAATGGGTGTTTAGAAAGAGGAAATGATTGGACCAAGGGGAGAAGGTCCAATCCAGGATGGGGTCCAGGGGGACGTGGGGGAAGGACTGACTCTGCCCTGCCTGGCAGAGCTGCAGGCCGCCTTCCAGGAGTTTGACCGAGACCGGGACGGCTATATCGGCTACCAGGAGCTGGGAGCCTGCATGCGGACACTGGGCTACATGCCCACGGAGATGGAGCTCATCGAGATTTCACAGCAAATCAGTATGTGCCTGAGACCTGCCCCACCCCCAGTTCTCCAGAGGCCATGCCCGTGGCCAGGGCAGCTGGGAAGCCCAGGGAACAGAGGTGTCGACACAGGTTGGCCCCCAGAGCTCGGGACCTTGGTCATTCTCAAGGCAAGCTCTCTGCCTCCAGAGAATCTCACCATCCCCTAGGATGTGGGTGAGTCAAGGACCATCATGATAACTTTTTAGATGAGGGCAGAACTCTTATTATCCCATTAGAAGGAGAAGAAAGTCAGTTCTTAGGGAAGCGTGGGTGCTTAGCAAAGGAAGTGGATGGAGCCAAGATCTGAATGCAGGCAGCCTACTCAGAACCCAGCTCTTTCTCTGTGCTTCATTCCCAACAGAGGGAAAACAGGATTAAATAAGAATAGGAAGCCAAGGGAAATCAGTGTGTAGAAATTCTCCACACTGAGTCTCTGAAAGGTTAAGTGACTTGCTTAAGGTCACAAAGTCAGATCATTGGAGCCAGGACTTGAACCCAACTGAACTCTTCAGAAAAATTAAGGAAAGCCCTCAGGAGACACAGATGACCCAGCCTGTGAGACCCAGAGGGAGGGAAAGGCCCATTTAGTGGGGCAGGGGAGAGGGACACAGGCCAGAAGGGGAGGACACGAGGCAGAGGACGCCAGGGCTGGGCAGGGGTCTCTGACGGTTCCAGGTCTCTGATGGGCGTGGCCCCCAGGTGGCGGGAAGGTGGACTTTGAAGACTTTGTGGAGCTGATGGGCCCCAAGCTGCTGGCTGAGACTGCGGACATGATTGGCGTCCGGGAGCTCCGGGACGCCTTCCGGGAGGTGGGGTCACCGGGGCTGGAGGGGGCGGGGCCTGCTTGCCTGCTGCGAGCGAGGGGCTGCGCGAATGAACGGTCCGGTCTGTGACCTGACGCCGCAACCAACGCCGCCACAGTTCGACACCAACGGGGACGGCTGCATCAGCTTGGGTGAACTCCGGGCGGCCCTGAAGGCCTTGCTGGGAGAGCGGCTCAGCCAGCGGGATGTGGACGAGATCTTCCGTGACATTGACCTCAACGGGGACGGCCTGGTCGACTTTGAAGGTACCGCCCACCGCTCACCAAGCTCAGCACCGCTCGCCCTGGGAGGGTTTTAACGGAGGAAGAGCCTTAATCCGTGTGTGCCAGGCGCTGTGCTAAGCACGCCTGTGTCCTCTCCTAGGTGATCATCACGAGAACCCAGGAGGAAGGAACTCTTATTATCCCCATAAGCAGGAGAAGAAAGTCGGTGCTTAGGGAAGCGTGGGTGCTTAGCAAAGGAAGTGGATGGAGCCAAGATCTGAATGCAGGCAGCCTACCCAGAACCCAGCTCTCTCTCTGTGCTTCATTCCCAACAGAGGGAAAACAGGATTAAATAAGAATAGGAAGCCAAGGAAAATCAGTGTGTAGAAATTCTCCAAGGTAGGCCCCAAAGTGTTCCTGGCTTCCTAGCAGCCAGAGCAAAGAGGAAAATAGGTTCAGTTACAAGATTTGGTTTTTTTCCCCGTAAGGCGAAGCCCCTCTTCCTGGCCTATTCCCTACCAGATTCAGGGGACTCCCTTGCACGCCCTGCCTGGACCACACTCCCTCCCACCTCAAGGCCCGTATATTAGCCTCACTCCTGGGGAGTCCAGAGAGCAGACCGGAA
Source organism: Physeter macrocephalus (assembly GCF_002837175.3). NCBI lineage: Eukaryota > Metazoa > Chordata > Mammalia > Artiodactyla > Physeteridae > Physeter > Physeter macrocephalus. Next base: position 113,568 of record NW_021145372.1, on the reverse strand, counting down.
AACGTTGGCTTTGTCCTGGCAGAGTTTGTGCGAATGATGTCTCGCTGAGCCTGTACGGAAGCTGGAGGCAGCAGACAGGACTTGGCACCAGAGCCACTGCCTGCCAGTGTGTTCCTGGAGCCCCTCACCTCCAGCTGGGACCCTCATCCTCTCCTCCCTGCCCCCGCCTGTGTGCCGCGCCCTTGCCTGCCCTCACCTCCACCCCCACTCGTCCACCAAGCCCCCTTGCCCGTCTCTATTTCTCTGACAATAAAGCATCTCTGAGCAGCTTTCACCACTCACTTGTTCACCCTGCAGGTATTTGGCCCCCAAAAGTGAAGTCCCCTCGACTGTGAACTTTGGGCGGGTAGGGCCCCTCCCCGGATCCCGCACCCAACCCAGAGCAAGTGTTGGGAAACGTCCCCGGATGAGTAAACCCAACCTGCTTCTCCCAGAGCTGGGTGCGCGACGGCCCCTCATCCCGTGAAGGGCTCCTGCCGGACCCAGGATGACATGAAAGGAGCACGTGCCTGTGGGCTTTTCCCAGGCTCCACCCCATTTCCTCTTAGAGGGGTGCTGCGCGGTGCTCCCTCCAAGAAAGAACTTGCCGGTCGGCTGGGAGGAGTGAGTGAGCTGGCAGGCCTCTTCAGGACAGACCTCAGCTTTGGGGCTGATGCCTCGCTCTTCCCGGGAGCCCCCAGCCACTGACCGAGCACATAGGTGGTCTCTGCTCCGAGCTCCCCTCCAGGTTAGCCGAGGTGTGGTCAGGTCAGCCTCGAATCGGAAGCTGACTGCCCAATCCTGCTTCACCGTGCGTCCTCTGTTTTGCGTCCCTAACTTCAGCTTAGTGTCTGCCTCCCGGGGAGACCAAATGACACATCTCCTCACTCCAACCCCGCCATGGTCTTCGTAACCCCATGTGCCATATTGAGGAACCCCAGAGGCCGGGCGTCAGCGACTTGCTAGAGGTCACGCAGCTCCACTGCCATCTCTCCCCTCCAGGCCATGCAGCGCATGCTGCCAGATTTTTCTTCCTGAAATGCCATTTTCGTGTTGTCACACTCTATACAGAAACTGGCCATGAGCCTTCGTTGCCCCCAGGCTGATCTGGCCCCTTTGCCTGGCACCAGAAGGCTCCGGGAGGATGAGGAACTGGCATACAGTCACACAGGTTAGGATGAAGCAGAGGTGGGACTTCACCCAGGCCTGGGGACTCTAAAATCACAGCGCCGACAAGAAAGGGCACCTCCAGGTCAGAGTAGACCCAGGACAGGCCTCAGCCTCCTCAAGCACTCCCTGACCGGAGGCCGTTCCCACCTGCTGGGAGGGATGATGGGCTTGACGTCCAGGTCAGGAAGGGAGAGGAGCTTTCAGTGCCTGTGCCTGGTCCTCACCATTGCTGCTGCCAACAAGATGGCCTTAAGACAGAGCAGGCGGGCAGCCACCAGCCACCCTGCTCAGCCCGGAGCCTGGACCCCGAGGTGCCAGGGCTGGCTGCCGCAGCCTCAGCGCCACTTGCCTGGCAGATCACAGTGAATGCTTAATCCTCAACTGGGTGATCTCTCCTGCCACTCTGGCAGGCTTGGGGCTGAGGAGGAGTTGCCCCAGCCCCGCAGCTTGTCTGGGAGCCATGGCCCACACTCCCTCCCACCACCCTCCACTGGCTGGCACAGATGGCATTGCTGCCTGAGAGGTCTGTCCCCTCTGCAGGGACTGGGGAGAGTGATGGACAGGTGCCAGGGGAAGCCCAGAGCGGGCTCAAGGTCACCCTCCCACGGGCCCCAGCTTGTCAGGCCCTGTGCCTGGAGCAAGGGAGGGGGGATGGTTTGGGGGATGCCCTTAATTGGCTGCCGTGTGTCTGCTGGCATCGGAAGTGCCCACAGTTCCCCCAAATCTCACACGTGCCCTCCCACCCCAGAAAGGCTGTTAGTGCAGAAGTTCCAGACAGACACAGCTGGAGCAGGCAGCAGGGCTGGGAGGAACAGGAAGCAGGCAGCAGGGCTGGGAGGAACAGGAAGCAGGCAGCGACTGTGCAAGCCAAGAGGCCCTTCTCCGCCTAAAGGGGGCGCCTGCCACCCAACTCCACCGACTGCTGCCAGCTGGAGCAGGCCAGAGCTACGGGATCTTCTGGTTTTCCAAGAGAAGCTGTCAATTGAGATTTTTACCTTAAGTCCACTTTAAATAGTTGGAGTATAATATACATTCAGTAACGTGTACGAATGTAAAGCTCAGTGGATTTTTACATGTGTGTGCACCCGGGTAACCATCACCCAGATAAAGATATTACATCCACTTATTTTATTTTAGAGTAGTTCTAGGTTTACAGAATTATTCTGAAGATTGGACAGGGAGCTCCTAAATACCCCACACCGAGCTTCTCCTATGTGTTAGTCAAGGTTCTCCAGAGAAACAACCAATAGGAGGGGTGTGTGCACGCGTGTGTGTGTGTGTGTGTGTGTGTGTGGATATATTTATTAAGGAATTGGCTTGGATAATTATGGGCACAGAGCAGTCCCCAGATCTGGTGTGTGTGTGTGTGTGTGTGTGTGTGAAGATATTTATTGTAAGGAATTGGCTTGGATAATTATGGGCACAGAGCAGTCCCCAGATCTGCATTCAGCAAGCTGGTGACACAGGAGACCTAGTGATACAGTTCCAGCCCAAGCCTGAAGGCCCAAGAACCAGAAAAGTCAATGTTGTAAGTTCCAGTCTGAGAGCCGGAGAAGACTGATGACCCCGCTCAAAGGTCAGGCAGGCAAAATTCCCTCTCACTCAGCCTTTTTTTTTTCCATTCAGATCTTCAACCCACATTGGGAAGAGCCATCTGCTTTACTTAGTCCACAGATTCAATGGATGTTAATCTCATCCAGATACACCCTCACAGACACACCCAGAATAATGTTTGAACGAAGGTCTGGGCACCCCATGACTCAGTCAGGTTGACACACAAAATTAACCACGACACTCTATTAACATCTTACGTCAGAATGGTACCTTTGTCACCGCTGATGAACTAATACTGGCACATTCACTGAAGTCCACATTTTACGCAGATTTTATCACTTTTTCCCTTGTTCTGTTCCCGAGTGCCATCCAGGACACCACATTACATTAGGCATCACGTCTCCTTAGGCTTCTCTTGGTCATGATGGTTTTACAGAATTTCCTTGTTTTTTAAAATTATCTTGACAGTTTTTAAAATTTTTTATTTATTTGTTTGTTTATTTATTTATGGCTGCGTTAGGTCTTCGTTACTGCGCATGGGCTTTTTCTAGTTGCGGCGAGCGGGGCTACTCTTCGAATGTGGTGCGCGGGCTTCTCATTGCTGTGGCTTCTCTTGTTGCAGAGCATGGACTCTAGGCACGCGGGCTCAGTAGTTGTGGCTCGCGGGCTCTAAAGAGTAGGCTCAGTAGTTGTGGCGCACAGGCTTAGTTGCTCCGCGGCATGTGGGATCTTCCCGGACCAGGGCTCAAACTTGTGTCCCCCTACGCTGGCAGGCGGATTCTTAACCACTGTGCCACCAGGGATGTCCCTCTTGACAGTTTTGAGGAGGACCAGTCAGGTATTTTATAGAATGTCCCTAAATTGGGATTTTTCTGATGTTTTTCTCACGATTAGAATGGGGTTCTCATCCCAACATATGAAGGGTGCATCCTATCAACATGACATCACTGATGATGTTAACCTTGATCACCTGGCTTAAGGTAGTGTTTGTCAGGTTTCTGTACTGTAAAATTACTCTTTTTCTTTCTCCTGTTACACACCATACTCTGGAAGGAAGTCACTATACACAGCCCGCGCCTAAGGGGGCGTGGATCATTATAATTCACACCTCATTAAGGGCTGAGTTTCTACATAAATTACTTGAAATTCTTCTGTCCGGGAAGTTTGTCTCTTCTCCATTTATTTATTTGCACAATCATTTTTACATCAATATGGACTCATAGATATTTATTTTATACAAGTTATAATCTAGTACTATTTTTTTATTTTCTTGCTCAAATTGCTCTACCTTTGGCCATTGGAGGTCTTTCAGTTGGCTCCTGTGTCCCTCTGACATACCACCATTATTGTGGGTGTTTGGGTTTGGGGGTTTTTGTTTCATTTTAGCATTTTCTTACTTTCTGGCACTACTAGATGCTCCAGAATCATCTTGAATATTTCCTGCCCCAGTCCTAGAATCTGCCATTTCTCCAAGGAACCCTGCTTCATTTTATTGGAGAATGGTATTCGAAACCAAGATCTGGGTGCAAGCTTGTTTCTAGGCCCTCTCATCTGATAGAGTGATGAGATATATACGTACACTAACCTGTGAACACAGAAATTTAAAAATATTTCTGTATGTAACCAACTGTATTTATATCAAGCTAAACATGAGTTCCTATTGATACCTCCAACTCCAATCCATTACCACATGGATCATTCTAGCCTCCTCCTCCTCCTCACTTACCTGTAACTTCTCATTCCAACAGTGAGAAATCACCCATTCTACACTGACATAATTTTTGATTCCAGCGTACATGTGTAGTGGTTTCCGAATTGTTAACCCCCATGGGAAACCACGTCATCAACTAGGGTCCAGTGCTTATGTGCAGTGCTTTTTGTCTTTTTCTTACAGACACCACTCATTTTCAGACTAGCACCTTATTCCCCCACTCCCTTCACTGAAGCTGTTTCATACATTTGTGATACAGTTTGATTCTTTTGTCATATTCTGCATTCCATCCTGGGATCCCCTGACCTCCTAAATGATTTTTTAAATCATTAAAAAATGTTCGTGATTGAAGCTCACTCTTTGACAAATGCTTAACGTCTTGTATTTACCATAACAGTATCATACAGAACCATTTTACTGCCCTAAAAAAAAATCCCCTATGCTTCACCTATCCAATTTTACCCCTCACCAGCCCCCAGCAACCAGTACTTTGTTTACCTTCTGTATAAGTTTTCCTTTCCCAGGATGTTGTACCATTGGAATCATACAGTATGTGGCTTTTTCAGATTGGCTTCTTTCACTTAGCAATATGCCTGTGTCTTTTCATGGCTAAACATTTCCTTTTATTGCTGAATAACAGTACACTGTATGGAAACATCACAGTTTATTTGTCCATTTACCTATTGAATGCCACCTCCTCTGGGAAAATGTCTGTGATGTCACAAGGAAGGCCCCATACTCTAAATTCCAATGTGCCCTGTCCCAGTCTCCACATTGTCTTACTCTATTGTGTGGCTTTCCTTCCCTGTCTGCCTCTCCTTGAGACTAGGAGCTCCTTGAGGACAGAAGCCATGGCCAGTTCATTTCCATATCAGTGTCCAGCACAAGGCCTGAGATGGAGGATGGAGTCAGAAAATGTTTGTTGGGTGAATGAATAAATAAATGTCCTGGGGATGAGGAAAATCTACAGACCTGGGGGCATGACAGGTACACAAGGCCAGAGAGGTTTTGAGAAGTAGCCTGGGGAAAAGGGTTAGTGTTCGGAGGACAGTCTAAGGTCTAGAGTTGTGAGGAATGAGATTTGAGGTGAGGGGTCTGGGTGGAGAAATGGATAGGAAAGATGAGAATGAAACAGTAAGCACTTTATGAATATTCACTTAATCCACACAACAACCCTAAGATATAGTTATTATTAGCGTCCCCATTTTACAGACGGGGAAGCTGAGGCCTATTGAGGTAACTTGCCCAAGGGCAAATCGCTAGCTGAGGTGGTGTGACATTCGAACAGTCAGTCTGACTCCAGATGGTGCTGTAGTCCATGATCCAGGACGGCGCATGGTACAGGGCCCGGCATGCAGTTAAGTACTCAAGGTTAGCTGTTCCTGCTATTGTCATTATGAGGCACCGGCGTGGGGCCTTGGGGGGGTGGGGGGTGGGGTACAGGTTGAGGAGTCTTTGAGGTCGCCCTAGGACCTTACACCAGCCTAGACCCGAGGTCCAGGCAATTGGGAGGAAGAGGCGCATCAACAGCGTTGGTGACGGACCCGTTGCCATGGGAACAAACGGAGGCCTCATGAGGGCGCATGCGCCGATCGAGGACAGGTTGCTGAACCGGTGAAAGGTGACGTAAAAGCGCACGGGGTGGGGCGCAGGGTTGGGAACGTCAAAGCCCTGCGTCCTCCTGCACCCAGAGCTGAGGAAAGGCGCGCGCCCGCGCGCGCGCGCGGCGGCGGCGGCGCCGGCGACAGCAGCCCAGGGGACCGGCACCGGGCAGCGGGAAGCTGACGTACGAAGGAACGTGAGTGAGGCGCGAGGGCGGCACCCGAGCCCGGGAAGCCCGGCTCGGCGCGAACCGCGGCAGACCAGACCCAGGTCCAGGCTTCCGAGGCCCCGCCTCTTGGGCTTTGGGACTAATCGGATTGAGAGCGCGCCGGCCCGGGCCGCGAACTCGCCAATTGCGGAGGGCGTCGGCCACCGCCCAATCCGAAGCAGACAGGTGCGAGGTCCGGAAGGCGGAGACCAATCAGCAGCGGTTGCGGCCTGTTGGGGCCGGTCTCGGCCAATGAGAAGGCCCGAGTGACATCTTCGCGCGCCAATCGGGAGTGAAGGAGCGTTCCTGCCCGCCCGTCCTTCCGGCCTGAGCTCTATTTACCAGGGGCGTGCTGCCGGCTTGCCAATCAGAGCGCGGCTGAGCGGCCAGGCAGCCAACCCGGGAGGAGCGGCCGGCCGGCGTCTGCCGCACCCAGGAGTTGGGGATGTCCTACAAACCCATCGCCCCCGCCCCCAGCAGCACCCCCGGCTCCAGCACCCCTGGGCCCGGCACCCCGGTCCCTACAGGTGAGGATCCAGCTCCACCCCTGCTTGCCTGCCCGGGCGGTCGAGGTCTCGAAGAGAAGACGGCCTGAGTTCTGCAATACTGGGCCTGCCGCCTACCCTCGCTGAGCCTCAGTTCGTTGGCCTGTGAAGTGGGCGTGGTCACGTAAGGGCTTGTTGGTGAAGCGCAGGGGGAGGGGTTTGTCCTGAAGTTTAGCAGCCTGGAATGAAGCCCTTTGGAGGGAATCGGGCGAATCTGGTCCGGGGCTTGGAACGTCGGGGCGAGGCGTCCCTGCCCCGCGCTGACCTCTTACTGGCGCATGTTGCAGCCGGAAGTGTCCCATCGCCGTCGGGCTCGGTGCCAGGAGCCGCTGCCCCTTTCAGACCACTGTTTAACGACTTTGGACCGCCCTCCATGGGCTATGTGCAGGTGAGTGGAGCCGAGGGATTGCCTATGGATGGGGACTGGGGGCCCCTTCTTGGCCTAAGCTCACTGCCCTGTTCTCTTTTGACATAGGCAATGAAACCACCTGGCGCCCAGGGCTCCCAGAGCACTTACACCGACCTGCTGTCGGTCATAGAGGAGATGGGCAAAGAGATCCGGCCCACCTATGCTGGCAGCAAGAGCGCCATGGAGCGCCTGAAGAGAGGTAAGTGAGGCCAGGCCCAGTGCTCCTGCCCGGGAGACAAACACTGGACAATCCTTCACTAGGTAGGGGAGGAAAGACATCTGGAGGCCACCTGAGCCAAGCCTAGACTAGGGCCAAGATCACTATCCAGAGAGGCGGGGTTCTTTGGGTTTTTTTGTGTTTTTTTTTTGGCCACTCCATGCAGCGTGCGGGATCTTAGTTACCTGACCGGAGATCGAACCCATGCCCCCTGCATTGGGAGTGTGGAATCTTAACCACTGGACCACCAGGGAAGTCCCCCAGAGAGGCGTTTTAAATTGAATTGACATTGAGTTAATTTCCAGGGAAGGACCAGGGAGTTTGTATTTCAACAGGGCAAATTTGAGGATTAACCTCTAAACCTCTAATCTCATCCAGCCCCTCATTAGATTATAGTCCCTTTTACTGAAAGGAAAGGGGTGGAGAAGGAGGGTGTTTTCCACTGGCGGGTGAACTTGGGACTGTGGAGGGTCGCTGAGATCCTGTATGTTACTTCCGCATCCACACCCCAGGCATCATCCATGCCCGGGCCCTAGTCAGAGAGTGCCTGGCAGAGACAGAGCGGAACGCCCGCACGTAACAGGACTCGACTCCGCCTCAGCATCTGGACCTTTCCTGGCCACTGCAGAGCGCCTGTTTCTCCCTGGCCTTCACCCCGAGTTGCACTTCCCATCCTGGGCGTCCTGTCCTGTGTCCTTTGGTGGGTGCCTTCCAGGAACCAGTGGGCGGCTCTCACTCCAGTCGGCAGCACTAACTGGAAACCCCCAAAAGAGTTAGCAGCGAGGTCACTGTGAATCCCACCCATGACCTGCCAACAGTGTTGATCCAACTGGAGCTTTCTCCTTTCTGTGGCCCCCACCACTCAGCACTTACCAGGACTTCTCACCACTTTTCCCAGACCCCTTCTCCCCAGCAGGGCCTCAGAAGGCCTGTCGCCTCCCTGCCCTGTCTCCTGGGCCATGGCGACTCTTTTCTCAGTGTGTCTTTTGCTAAATATGCCCTTTTTGTATAAATAAAAGATAATTTGGAGTTGTTCTCTTAGCTCGTAGTTTTTCTGAGTCTGGTGCTTTGGCTAAGCCTGGATGGGCGGAAGGTGGGGTGCAGTGGGTGGGAGAGAGGCCCACGGAGCCTGGCTTTGCCTTGCCTCCACTGTCCATTGACCTTGAGTGGAACCCTGCCCTTCTCTGGCCCTCAGCCTTCGAGCTGTAAGTAGTGGAAAGGGTTGAGCTCCAGTAGCTGAGCGCCCTGCCCTCCTTCACGTGATGCCACCAGGGGGCAGCGCAGGGCCTTGGCTGCTTCCACAGCTGGAGGGCACTGTCTCCAGCCTGAGCCTAGAGGGTTCTTTCTCTGGACTAGCCGTGCGTAGCTGGCGGAAATGCCAGTTCACTTAATCCACACCCTCACATGCCTTAATGTCCTACCATCCTAAGCTCGGAATCAGCCCTGGAGGCTCTGAATACACCCCATCTCTGAGTCCTCAGAGAGGAAAGAAAGGGAGCATTGCTGCTTCCCTCCCCACAGGACCTGAGAAACAGTCAAGGAGAGAGAACTGGTTTCCAACATGGGTGAGACCCAGCTCGGTGTTGCCATACGCTGTCCCAGTGCCTTGTAGCTGACTGGGTGTGGTCCCACGAGCCCAACACTAGGCTGTCTCAGCCTTTGCGCAGGATCTGGCGGCCATTGACCAGACTTGTGGACCCAGAAGATATAGGTGGGGAAAGCCATGGGTCCCCATTCAGGGACTAGCGCAAAGATTTGGAGTGACTGCCTCTGCCTGTGTGTGTGGCAGAATGACCCTAGAGGTCTGGGGCACTGGAACCCCACCAGCTAGGTAGAGGCAAGTCAGAGACCAGCTTCTGGCTGCACTTTGGACGGCGAGGCATTTCCCCCACCCTGGGCCCCAGGATCCAAGGGCCTGGGAAGTTGGGAATGGGACTCTGTCATATTTCCATAGCACACAGGAGGGCTGGGCCAGGGTGGAGGTGGGAACCCAGAGTGCTTTGGGGATCCCAAAGAACCACGGGACTGAGAAGCGCCAGCCTTTGGGGAAGGACCTCTTCTTCCCCCGCCGCCTAGGGGAAGGAAGAATGGGGCCGCCCTCCTCCGCCGCGGGCGGGGCTGCCCGGACCCGGCCCGGGTTGGGGGGAGGGCCGCCGGGCCCAGGAAGGGGGCGGGGCGGCCGCAGTGACGCGGCGGGCGACGGGGAGGGGACAGCAGGGGCACGGGCGGGCAGACCTGGAGGAAGGTCGGGGCCATGGGCCGGCGCTTCGCCTCCAGAGGGTCCGGTCACCGCTGGAATCCGAGGCCGGGGCTCGGGGCTCGGGGCACTCTGACCCGCCTCCCGTCCGCCCCCGCCCGTACCGGGTGAGGGGCGCCCGCCCTAAACTAGAGGTGAGCCGGGACGTTGGCGGGCGGGCCAAGAGCACGGCGGGGGACGGGGACGCCGGGGAGCAGAGGGAAGTGGAGACAACGGGGGCCTCTCGCCTGCTCAGTGGGTGCGAGGTGTAGGTAGGGGCTGCAGCGAAACCGGGGCGCAGGTGTTCGGAGGGGGGTCTCTCAGGGCGGGGGCCCGTGGGACGCTTCTGCCTCAGCCCGAAGAGGGGTCAGCCCTCGGGAAGGATGATGGGGCGGCTGCGTAGACAAGTGCCGGGGGTCCAGAAAGGATGCTGGGAAGGGGAGAGTTGGGGACTGGGCTGCCGGCCAGGGTGGGGAAGGCAGGTCTAGGGGGCGGAGGTGCTGGTTATCTGGTGTTTGAAGGTAGGTTCGGGGGCGGGGGGTGGGGAACACTGACAGAGATGCTGAGAGGAGGGGTGCACGGGGCTGCTCCGCGTAGAGACACCCTGGGGGACAAGGTTCTAAGTGGACGTCCAAGAGTGGCGGACACGGGACCGACTCGCGGAAAGGGATGCAGGGGGCGGGCCCCGAGGGGCCGGTTGTGGAAGGCGGGCCCGGAAGGAGGGGCCCGGGGGTTCCTGGGGGCGGGTCCCCGAGGGATGCCGTTCCGAGGGGCTTGGACGCGGACGCGGCCGAGGCCGAAGAGGCAAGGCCGGCCCGCCAGCCCGCCGGCCTGAGCCCGCGGCTCCGGGGGGCCAGCGTCAGCGCGCGGTTGCCGTGGCGATGGGCGGGCGGGGGGCGGGGGCTGCGCGGAAAAGAGGTCAGAGCTCAGCCTCGCCGAGGCTCCCGGCCCCCCGCGGCGCTGGCTGCAGAGCTGGGCTCGCCTCTGCCTCCCCTGCGGCGAGCCCGGGCATGGGGTCGCCGGGCCCGAGCCCCTCGGCCCTCGCGCAGGGCTCGGGGCCGCGCGCCGCCGCCCCGCACTGACGGCCGCGCGGTGTCCTGCGCCAGCGGGAGCGGAGGCCGCGCACCGCCGGCCGAGCGCCTCAGGATGCTCATCAAGGAGTACCACATTCTGCTGCCCATGAGCCTGGACGAGTACCAGGTGGCCCAGCTCTACATGATCCAGGTGAGGGCGGTGGGAAGTAGGCGACCAAGGCGCGGGGTGCGGGGAGGTATGCTTCATGTTGGGTGTCCGCAGGAGCGCGCAGGCCGCACCTGGGACCAGGGGCGGGGCCCAGCTCAATTCCCCTCCAGTCCCGCTCTGGGGCTTGGAAGGGCTCAGGCCAGAGGAGGAGAGCGAGCTTCCCCGGTCGGATGTGGGGGAGGGGTGATGGGGGTTAAAGTCTGTGGGAAGAGCGGCAGAGGGGCCTAGTGGTGCCTCCCCACGCCAAGTGCCCAGCCCCTCCTGTGCGCTCAGCCCCCATCCGACCTCCTTTAATCCTCCTTAGAGCGTGTGATCCTTTGCGGGTAAGCAAAGGAGCGCAGGAGGGTGCCAAAGAGCAGGAGGCAGAAAGTGAGGAGAGGTCCCAGGTGGTAGGGAAAGACTGGGAGGGGTTCCCAGAGGGTGGAGGACCTTGGCAGCCCCAGGCGGCCAGGGAGATGGGCTGAGGATCAGGCCCCAAATCTGTCAGAGAGAGGAGCAGGCAGGGACCCCAGATGCTGAGGTCTGGGCTAAGAGGAAGCGGGTAGAGGCCTGGCCCTGGACGTCGGGAGGAATGAGCCAGAGCAGGCTCTCAGGGAGGGGAGGAGGTCGGTGCCCGTTCCAGACGTGCTCCCCAGAAATGTGGGACCAGAGTCTGAGCAGACAAGGGGGCTGAGATCTGGCCTCAGAGGGTTAAGTGGGCCAAGCTCAAACTCCAGAGCTATGTAAGGACGGGATCTGAGTGCTCTCCAACTATGAGGGGTGTGGCAGGAGCTGGTGTTGGGGTTCTAGAAAGGTGGGGGGCCCTTTTACTCTCCTGGATTCTTCCAGCCCACCCACCCTGGCCCCTTGCCGGCAGCACACGCAGCACGCGCCCGCCTCAGGAGCTTACGCTGGCTTCCCCTCTGCCTCGAATAGTGCCCCCACCTCACACCTGCTCAGCACCCTCCCTTCCCCCAGGTCATCTTCAGATCAAGGTCATGTTATCTTCTCAATGAGGCCTTCCCTGACCACCCTATCAAAATTGCAGCCCCCAGCCCTATCTATCCCCCCCTTACCCTATTCTGTGCTTTCTTTGTACCACAGCACTTAGCACCTTCTGATTTGCTTCTTTTGGTTTTCTGTCTGTTATCTGTCTCCCTCCACTGGAACGTAAGTTGCACAGGGGCAGGCAGGGGTCTTTGTTCTGTACATCGACAGATCCCAAGGAACGTAATCCCAAACAATGCCTGGAATAGAGCAGACAACAAATCCTTGAAGGACTGAATGAGTCCTGGCTTGCAGAACCGCATAGGGGACTGGACAGCGGCTGTAATCCTGACCCCAGGAGCTACAGGGGGCCGGGGTCGGGTTTCAGAGAGATAGAACGGCTGGGACTAGGGCCTCAGAGCTGCACAGGGGACCAGGCCTAGCTTGGGATCCCATCCCAGGAGCTGATCTGGGGCTGAGCTGCCCGTTCGACTCTTGCCCTGGGCTGCAGAAAAAGAGCCGAGAAGAGTCAAGTGGTGAGGGCAGCGGCGTGGAGATCCTGGCCAACAGGCCCTACACGGATGGGCCCGGTGGCAGTGGGCAGTACACACACAAGGTGTACCACGTGGGCTCCCACATCCCAGGCTGGTTCCGGGCACTGCTGCCCAAGGCCGCCCTGCAGGTGGAAGAGGAATCCTGGAATGCCTATCCCTACACCCGCACCCGGTGAGTGGGTGGGGCAGGTCTGGGGCCAGGAGGGGAACAGCCCTGGTGGGCACAGCCGTGACCCTCACCCCCACCCTCTGCCCAGGTACACCTGCCCCTTTGTGGAGAAATTCTCCATTGAAATAGAGACCTATTACCTGCCTGATGGGGGGCAGCAGCCGAATGTCTTCAACCTGAGTGGGGCTGAGCGGAGACAGCGCATCCTGGGTGAGGCCTGGAGCCAGGGAGGGGGACTGTGGAGCCCCTCTCGGGACACCTGCCACCTCAACAGGCGGCCTCTGACAAGTCCCAGGCTCTCTCCCGGTCTAGGCTTCCTGTGCATGAAAAGCTGCCCCCCCAATCCCGAGGTGGGGGCGGAGTGGCAGGGGCCGGAGGGGGCTGGTGTTCCTCAGTGCTGCCGGAACCCCCCCAGATACCATCGACATCGTGCGGGATGCAGTGGCCCCAGGCGAGTACAAAGCGGAAGAAGACCCCCGGCTGTACCGCTCGGCCAAGACAGGCCGAGGACCGCTGGCTGATGACTGGGCATGCACGGCAGCCCAGACGGGGCCCCTCATGTGCGCCTATAAGCTGTGCAAGGTTGAGTTCCGCTACTGGGGCATGCAGGCCAAGATTGAGCAGTTCATCCACGATGTCGGTGAGCACCCAGCCTCGGGAGGTTCTGTTTCCTCAGCGTGCACCAGGCCGCGCGTTTGAGCCAGGGATGCTCCCAGTCTACTGGGGACACAGAAACATAAAGCCGCCATTTCCACTTGATGTGGTGGGCACTGAGGCTGAGGGGTGCCGCACAGCCTAGCTAGGGGTTGGGGGAGCCTCGCCTTGTGCGGGTGAGAGTCAGGAGGGCGAGAAGCTGACGACGTGATCTCTGAGGTCCATGCCGGTTCTGACATTCAGAGATGCTGCTTCTCATCCATTCAAATTCTAAGACTTGGGCTTCCCTGGTGGCGCAGCGGTTGAGAGTCCGCCTGCCGAGGCAGGGGAACCGGGTTCGCGCCCCGGTCCGGGAGGATCCCACGTGCCGCGGAGCGGCTGGGCCCGTGGGCCGTGGCCGCTGAGCCCGCGCGTCCGGAGCCTGCGCCCCGCAACGGGAGAGGCCGCAGCGGTCAGAGGCCCGCGTACCGCAAAAAAAAAAAAAAAAAAAAAAAAAAATTCTAAGACTCTCCAGTGTTCTGTGGGTCAAGCGAGACTTAGAGACCTCAGGAGGGTCACCAGCTCTAACCCGCGACACGCTAAGGAGTGCAGGCCAAAGCTGCGACTCTGTCGTTTTCTCCGGGTCCCATCCTTTGGCCCTGGTATCCAGGAGGCCCTGTTTCATGCCCCCCCTAAAACTAACCCCACACAGTTCCTGTGGCTCAGCCCTGCCCCACCTCCCAGGTCTGAGGGTGGACTACCTGCAGGTAGAAGGATGGGGGTGTCCAGGGACCTGGGTTCCATTCCACCACGGACCCTCATGGAACCTCTCCTCCAGGGAGCTACTTCCCATCTTTGCGCCTTAATTTTCCCTTCTGTAAGTGAGGAAGAGGTTGGGCCAGATAGTAAAAAGCTAGTATTTGATCACCACATGCCCAATTCTCTGCTAATCACTTCCCATGCAAGATCTCCTTTAACACCCCCAACACCCCTCAAGGTAAGGACAATTATTATTCCCATTTTACAGATGAGGAAATTTAGCTCAGAGAGTAATACAGGCACCTTATCTTAAATTTGGAAAAATGCCAAAAGGCACAAATTAAAAAAATGAAACTCGCCCACATATAACCACTCTTAAGATTCTGATGTATTTCCTTCCAGAAGTTTATAACAATAATTCAATCATTATGACTCTATTTCCTAGATATTGAAGTCTCTAACTTTATTCCTCTGCTTAGGATGAAAACATCCCAGAATGGGTATCATGTTTTGCTTCCTTAAGTGCCAACACTTCCATTAACTCTTAACACCTTCATTAACCGTCAACAATTTCATTAACTATCAATGCCTTAATTGTTAACTCTTCTGAAGAAGTCAGCAGGAAGCCGGCTGAAAGAAGCAAGAACAAACATCGCTCCCAGCTTCCCAGGGTGTTGGGGTGGGCTCAGCGCTCAGAGTTGGGGTGTCCAGAGGGATAAAAGAGGCAGCGGGCAGGGAGGGAGGTGGGGCAGGAAGACAAATGCCCCGGTTTCCACTCCCGCCTCCCGGACAGTGCTCACCCTGCCCTCCTTTGTGGCCCTGGGTGGGTGGTGTGCCCAGGGGAGCCATTACCTGAACTCATGGGCTGGGCATGTGGCTGCAGTGGCAGGGAAACTCGGGGCTGGGGCATGTGGGTGGGGAGGGCATGGCTTTGATGCCTGGGCGCCTACAGGTCTGCGTCGGGTGATGCTGCGGGCCCACCGCCAGGCCTGGTGCTGGCAGGACGAGTGGACGGAGCTGAGCATGGCTGACATCCGGGCACTGGAGGAAGAGACCGCCCGCATGCTGGCACAGCGCATGGCCAAGTGCAACGCAGGCAGTGAGGGGCCCGAGGCCCAGCCCCCCGGGAAGCCAAGCACTGAGGCCCGGGCTGGGGCCAGCCGTGCTGGCACCCCCGATGGGCCCGAGGTCCCCCCAGGCCCCGATGCCTCGCCCGATGCCAGCTTCGGCAAGCAGTGGTCCTCTTCCTCCCGTTCCTCCTACTCGTCCCAGCATGGAGGTGAGGCTGAGGCATGGGGACGGGAGGGAGCGGCCCTCAGGCTGGACTCCCAGGCTGAGGGCAACGTGGCCCTGCAGGGGGCGTGTCTCCCCAGACTTTGTCCGAGTGGCGCATGCAGAACATCGCGCGAGACTCTGAGAACAGCTCTGAGGAGGAGTTCTTTGATGCCCACGGTCGGCACCCCAGATCTGTTGGGGGTGGGGGGGGCGGTCCCTGAGCCGCTCCCGCCAGCCCGTGACGCAGCCCCTGGTCCCTTCAGAAGGTTTCTCGGACAGTGACGAGGTTTTCCCCAAGGAGATGACCAAGTGGAACTCCAATGACTTCATCGACGCCTTCGCCTGCCCCGTGGAGGCAGAGGGGGCGCCAGGTAAAGATCCCGCAGCCGGTTGCCAGCCACCAGCACTCCGTGTGCGGTGGGGACTTGGAGAACAACTCATTCCTCAGTTTAATGGGGTCCTAAGATGAATGTCCGTCCGGAAAGGGTGCTCATTAAATACACAGACGAATAATGAGCAGATAACGGGTGGATGGATGGATGTGCGGCGTGTATTCAGGGTTCAGACACAGCACAAAGAATGGAGGAATTCATTTGGAGTCCAGGAAGGCTCCATGTGGGAGGTGATGTCTAAGCGGGATTTTGAAGGCTTGGACGAGCTCTGTCCAAGGTGATGGAAACGTTCCAGCCGCTAGCCAGCCACGTGTGGCTAGCAAGTACTGGAAATGTGGCGAGTGGGGCCGAGGAACTGAATTTTGTATCGTGTTTTAATTCATTTCAGTTTAAATAGGCACATGTGACTAGTGGCTACCATATTGGACAGGGCAGGATTAGAAGGAATTTTCCAGGCAAACAGGCCTGGAACACGCGGAGAAGCATGCCTGTCGGCAGCAGGACTGGCCATGCACAAAGACGCAGAAACGTGAAATGACCTGGGAGAGTCGGGAGAGAGGAGAAGGTCAGAGGAAGATGGGGGGCGGGGGTGGGTGCTCAGGCAGACAGCAGAGCAGGGGTACCCGAAGTACCAGACGAGGGGATCCCCACAGACCCCTCAGTCTCCTTCACTGGCTTTCCCCGTCCTGCAGACCCTGGAACCGAGTCCACCAAAGAGATCGGGGACGGGGCCCGAGCACCCAGGGACCCAGAAGTGAGTATGGTCGGCCACCCCGCGTCTCATTCTGCCCACGCGCTGGCCAGGCCACTGCTCTGACGTCCCCGGCATCCCCTCTGTGCCCCGCAGGGCCCGGATGGAGCAGGGGAGCCGGGGGCGGAGACGTGCGCGGTCCACGCCCTCTTCCTCATCCTGCACAGCGGCAACATCCTAGACTCGGGCCCTGGAGACACCAACTCCAAGCAGGCGGATGTGCAGACGCTGAGCCTGGCCTTCGAGGCCATCACCCGCGTCCACTTCCCCGAGGCCCTGGGCCACGTGGCACTGCGCCTGGTGCCCTGCCCACCCATCTGCGCCACTGCCTATGCCCTTGTCTCCAAGTACTGGACGGGGGGGGGGTGAGGGTGGGGGGCACACAGGGTCCCCAAGGTGTGGACAGCCACTTGGGGGCTCCTGGGACCAGAGAGGCCCCATGGGGGGAGGGGGAGGAGGCCAGGAAGCCAAACTCCTGGGCTAGTCACCTACCCAGCTGGACTTCAGTCTCTAGTCAATGGCTCCATCACAAAGGCCTCTGGGATACTGATGGTCCCCACAAAGGCCCTCCGGTGCCAGGACTTGCCAACAGGTCAAGGGGACTTAGAGGGGGCAGTGGAGGGCCTGGAGGCCCCCCACCCATCCGTTATACCCCCTCCGCCTACAGCCTGAGCCCCTACAGCCACGACGGTGACAGCCTGTCCCGCTCCCAGGATCACATTCCACTGGCTGCCCTGCCGCTGCTGGCCACCTCATCCTCCCGCTACCAGGGCGCCGTGGCCACGGTCATCGCCCGCACTAACCAGGCCTACGCCGCCTTCCTGCGCTCGTCGGAGGGTGTCGGCTTCTGCGGGCAGGTCAGGAGTTAGGGATGTTCCCGGGGACCTTGCCGCGGGGCCCCCCATCCTCCTGCCTCTGCTGCAGCCCCTCCTGATGGCGCCGCCCTCCCACCCAGGTGGTGCTGATTGGGGACGGCGTCGGTGGCATCCTGGGCTTCGACGCTCTCTGCCACAGCGCCAGCGCGGGCCCCGGGAGCCGGAGCAGCAGCCGCCGAGGAAGCGTGGTCAGTGTGGCCGGACCTGCCTCCGCAGGGGCCGCAGGGGCCGGGGGGCTCTGGGTCTCTGCCCCTGGAGTACGACCTCCCTCCGGCCTGCCCCCTGCCGCCTCATTCCCCTCCGCTGGGGCTCTGCTCTTTGTTCAAGTCCCTGCCCAACCCCCAAGCCTCTTTCCTCACTTCCAAATAAGGAGAAATCGACTGTCTCCAGTCCTAAGGCTGTTTCTGTCCCCTATTCCGTCTAGAACCGTGAGCTGCTCTCCCCGGAGGTTGGCCCGGTGCGGGATCCCCTGGCAGATGGGGTGGAGGGACTGGGCCGGGCCAGCCCAGAGCCCTCGGTGCTGCCTGCCCGGCACACCCACAGCGACATGGCCAGTCCTGAGCCCGAAGGCTCTCAAAACAGGTGACGTTCCTGCCCCATCAGCCCCAGACTGGGCTTGTGCTGGCCTGCGGAAGCAGCAGCACTGAGCGCCCTCCTGCCCCTCCCCCAGCCTGCAGACGGCGCCCCCAGCCCCCTCCTCTGGGGAGCCCAGGTGGGCAAGCACAGCCGCCTGTCCACCCTCCGCCGCCTCTGTGGCTCCTGATGGCCTCACCAGTGCCACCCGCCTTGACTTCAAGGTCTCCGGCTTCTTCCTCTTTGGCTCCCCTCTGGGCCTGGTGCTGGCTCTGCGGAAAACCGTGATGCCCACGTTGGAGGGTGAGCCCTCAGGGTGGGGGTGGGCTTCACCTGCCCCTCCCCCATCTCCTCTTTGTTTCACCTGAAATGGGGGTGTTTATGCCATTCCCCACTGTACACATAAATGGCTTGGCTAGAGAGGGAAAACCTGAGGCCCAGAAAGAAGGGACTTGCCAAGGCCAAGGGTCCCAAAGTGCACCAGGAGGAACTCATACCCACAGATGCTCTTCATGAGAAGGGGTCCAACAGGCATGGGGAACGCTTCATCTTGAACATCAGCAAATCGAAGGCTCTGATCTCTTTTGAGCCGAGAGACCTGTCTCACTTTTAAGCGGGACCCTGGTGACCCCCCCAGGGAGTAGAGTCTGGGAAGTGCTGGTTCAGGGTCACACAGCGTGTCAGGGTGCTGCTTCCCACAACCCCTACCTCCCAGTATGCCCAGCTGAATCCCCTCCCCCCTTATCTTCTGGGTACCAGTGGCCCAGATGCGGCCAGCCTGTGAGCAGATCTACAACCTCTTCCACGCGGCCGACCCCTGCGCCTCCCGCCTTGAGCCCCTGCTGGCCCCCAAGTTCCAGGCCATCGCCCCACTGGCTGTGCCGCGCTACCAGAAGTTCCCCCTGGGAGACGGCTCATCGCTGCTGCTGGGTATGCCGCCTACCAAAATAAAGGGGAGAAAGAGGAGGGCACCAACAGTGAGGGACGGGTGTGGGCCCCCGCCTCCCAGGAAGACATGAGGTAGTTCCCACATTATTGGTACTCTCTCATGTCACCACTCCCAGGACCAGGGAGCCCTCCCCTGGCCCCTTGGGCAGTCTGGATCCCCAAGACCCTCTAACATTCTCTGCCCAGAAGTTGGGGGCAGTGGTGACGGCTGGGCTGAAGGGAGGAGGTGGTGACACTGAGAGCAGCCACCCACCACCGCGGGGGCAGAGGGGCTGGTGTGTCTGTGTGTAGAGATGCATTGTGTCGTTGCATGCACCTGTGTTCGTGTATTGGTTTGCGGTGTGTACTCACGTGCACGCGAGTGAGTAGCCATTTGGCCCCATGAGACAAGCGGGCCTGGGTCCAGGTGGTGGCGGAAGTCATGCTGGCAGGAATGCAGCTGGGGTGAGCTAGCAGGAGGGGATGCCCCCACCCTTCACCTCCACCCAGATGTGGGGCAGCTCAGCCTCAGCCAAGACCCGACCAGGGAGGGCTGGCAGGGGAGATGGTGGAGGGATGGGGGCCAGGCTGTCCTGGAACCTTGGCTGGGAAGACAGGAGGGCGGCCTGGCCCAGCCCGCCACTGAGGTCGCCTGTCCACCCACAGCTGACACTCTGCAGGCCCACTCAGGCCTCTTTCTGGAGGAGCTGGAGATGTTGGTGCCCTCGACACCCACCTCTGCCAGCGGTGCCTTCTGGAAGGGCAGTGAGCTAGGCAACGATCTGCCAGCCCAGCCAGCTGCCCCCAGTACCGCCAGTGAGGTGGTTAAGAGTAAGTCAGCCAGCCGCCCAGCCCGGGGAGGGAATACTTATTCCACCTTCAAAGCCCAGCTGAAACCTCCTTGCCCCCAGCATTTGCTCTGGAACGAGCGTGCCCTAGCACCCAACTCCAGACTCAGCAGGGTTGGCGGAAAAGAGGGAGGGAAGAGCATTAGGGGCCAGACGGGTGGGCATGGGGTGGGCGGCCACTGCTGACTCACTGCCCACCGTGGCCGTACAGTCCTGGAGCGCTGGTGGGGGACCAAGCGGATTGACTACTCGCTGTACTGCCCTGAGGCGCTCACCGCCTTCCCCACCGTCTCGCTGCCCCACCTCTTCCACGCCAGCTACTGGGAGTCGGCGGATGTGGTGGCCTTCATCCTGCGCCAGGTGGGCCCAGGGATGCGGGGGGACGGGAACCGGACAATGATAGGGAGCCGTGGGCTGGGGGAGGGGCAGCCCCAGGCACCCTTCCCCCCTTCACGTGGCCTTGCTGGGTCTGATTCTTCGCAGGTGATCGAGAAGGAGCGGCCACAGCTGACCGAGTGCGAGGAGCCGTCCATCTACAGCCCAGCCTTCCCCAGGGAGAAGTGGCAGCGCAAACGCACCCAAGTCAAGATCCGGGTACGTGCCCTGCCCCTCGAGCCCTCAAGAGCGAGGCCCCGCCTACTCTCCCCAGAATCCCCGCCCCTCAAGACCTTCCGGGGTCCAATCCCGCCCGCTGGCCCCGGGTCCTGGGTCCTGGCCCCACCTCCTCATGCCTCGGCCCCGCCCCTGGGTACCAACGGGTCTCCTCCCCTAACCATCCCCCCACCTCCTCATCCTCTGCACCCCATCCTGTCATGCCTCCGCCCCCTCGGAACCGCCCTCCACACAGAGGCCCTCATGACCTCAGATGGGGTCAGCAGAAGCGCCCACCCCTCGGGCCTCGCCCCTCTCTCGCAGCGACCCCGCCTCCTCCAGGCCGAGCACCCCAGTCTGAGCGCGGGTCCCCCTCACCAGCACCTCCCGCACCCCTGTCACCTCTTTGCTGCGGGCTCACGCCGTCTCCTCCCGCCAGAACGTCACTTCCAACCACCGGGCGAGCGACACGGTGGTGTGCGAGGGCCGCCCCCAGGTGCTGAACGGGCGCTTCATGTACGGGCCCTTGGATGTGGTCACGCTCACCGGAGAGAAGGTCAGGACACAGGGGCCTCAGTCCCGGGTAGACCGGCTGCCCTCGGGCCGACCTCGCCCCAAGTGGGAGGTCCGGGTGCTGCCCCCTGTCCCACGGATAGCTCCCGGTCCCACCAGGTTGAGCCCCCAACCCCGTCCACCCCCGACGACAGGCCCACCTCGGCCCTCCTCCACTCCGCATCAGGGGGACCCTCTCGCCCACTCTCCCTGCTAGGTGGACATCTACATCATGACGCAGCCGCTGTCAGGCAAGTGGATTCACTTTGGCACCGAGGTCACCAACAGCTCGGGCCGCCTCACCTTCCCGGTGCCCGGGGAGCGCGCGCTGGGTATCGGCGTTTACCCGGTGCGCATGGTGGTCAGGTGAGCACGGGGCGGGCCGGGCCTCTGCGGGGCGGGGATCCTCTGGGCCCCGCCCCTGTGTCGCTCAAGCAGCCCTTGGGCCGCAGGGGCGACCACACATACGCTGAGTGCTGCCTGACGGTCGTGGCCCGCAGCACCGAGGCCGTGGTGTTCAGCATCGACGGCTCCTTCACCGCCAGCGTCTCCATCATGGGCAGCGACCCCAAGGTGCGCGCCGGCGCCGTGGACGTGGTCAGGTAGGAGCGGCCGCCCGGCTCGCCGTGGTGACTGGTCTCCACCCCTGGCGCGTGGCGCTGACCGCCGCCCCACCCTGCAGGCACTGGCAGGACGCGGGCTACCTGATCGTGTACGTAACGGGCCGGCCCGACATGCAGAAGCACCGCGTGGTCGCCTGGCTGTCACAGCACAACTTCCCCCACGGCGTAGTCTCCTTCTGCGATGGCCTCACCCACGACCCGCTGCGCCAGAAGGCCGTGTTTCTGCAGAGCCTGGTGCAGGAGGTGCGGCGCCTGGGGAGGGTCCCGTCCCCGCCGTCGCCCCGGGAGGAGGCCCATCTGGTGTCACCCCCATCGGCCCCCGAACCTAACAGACCACCAAGGCCCTCGTGGTCCCAGGGGCCCCTTGTCCTTGGGGCCAACTATAGAGATACGGCCGGTCCCGACCCCAGCCGGACCTGGTGAGGTAGACCGTATGGCCTCGACCCGAAACATTCTGAACCGGATGCCCACCAGACCCCACCCCCTGCCTCACGACTCCGCCCCCCGGGGCTGCTGATTGGCCTCTCTGGCCACAGGTGGAACTGAACATCGTGGCCGGCTACGGGTCCCCCAAAGACGTGGCCGTATACGCGGCGCTGGGCCTACCCCCGGGCCAGACCTACATCGTGGGCCGCGCCGTGCGGAAGCTCCAGGCGCAGTGCCAGGTGAGGCCCAGGTGACGGTGGGGACTGCGAGGCAGCTGGGGCGTGGGAGCCTGGGTCTGGGCCAGAAGGACCACCCGTGTGTTAAGAAGCACCTAAGGCGGGCGGCTGTGAGAAGGGTGGCTGGCGTCAGGGAAGCTGGGCTCCTCCTAGGACGGGGGTCACAAGCAGTTTGGAGGTGCCGGGCAGGCCGGGACTGATGATATGCTCAAGAGCCTGAGTACTGGTCCCACTTTGGCACGGTCCTGGGCATAGGCCTGGACCTTTCTGAGCCCCAGTTTCTCGTCTGCCAAATGGAAATGGTAAGATGGACCAGACCTCAGCAGCTACCATGAAGAGCACGTGATTTACCGCACGTCGGCGTGCACGCAAAGCAAGCGCTTGCTAAACGTCAGCTGCTGTTATTTCCCTCCAAAATCCCATTCTGCAGATGAGGAAACTCGAGATGAGGCCCAGAGAGGGGCAGAGCCAGGAGTAAAGGTGCCCTGGCTCAGCCTGGGGTTGGTCAGGCTGTGCCAGGCCTATAACGCAGCCAGCACTGCCCAGAACCCTGGGGAGGACAGGTGAGGGCAGCGTGTGGGCCTGAGACCAGCCATTCCCTCATCCCTGCCCACCTCTGCCCGCAGTTCCTGTCAGATGGCTATGTGGCCCACTTGGGCCAACTGGAGGCCAGCTCCCACCCTCATGCCCCCGTGGGACCCTCGAGGGCCGCCCTGGCCAAGAGCAGCTATGGCGGGGCCGCCCCTGTGGACTTCCTCCGAAAACAGAGCCAGCTGCTTCGCTCGAGGGGCCCCAGCCAGGCAGAGCGGGAGGGCCCAGGGACGCCGCCCACCACCCTGGCGCGAGGCAAGGCCCGAAGCATCAGCCTCAAGCTAGACAGCGAAGAGTGAGGCCCAGACTGTGGCTGGACTTGGGTTATTTACTCACACACTTGAGAGGCCCAAGTGGCCGCATGTGGAAGGCTGGGCCCCCAGCCCCACATCCTGCATCTCTGTTTGCCCCTCGGTGTTAGTCCCCTTTCATGTTGGGGGACCCAGCCCTGGGGATGGGAGAAGGGAGCAGCAAGGGCCCAGAGGCTTTTCCAGTGTGTGTAAATCTATGAAAATAAACACCACCTGCACCCCACCTGATTGCCCACCTGCGTGGCATCACAGGGCAGCCCAGCCCAGCCCAGTTTCCAGTTCAAGAGAGACGCTGAAGGGCAAAGAGGGGCCAGGATGTGCCCAGGGTCATGCAACGAGTCAAGAGGACAGGGCCAGGATCGGGGCCTGGAGAGTCAGCCTACCCCCCGCCCTCCCCTCACCACCCGGGCTGGCCTTTCAGTTTCCAGGGGCCCACACTTGGCTTCTCACTGGAACCTCTGCCTGCACTAGCTGAGGCCATGGGATCCGAGGGAAGAGGGCTGCCCTGGGAGCCCACCTCACCCGGACACTAGGGCCCCTGGCTTGCACTTGCTTCCTCTCCCCCTTAAGACTGAGAGCTCCCAGGCACCTTAGCCCTGGCCAGCAAGAAACACTTCCTTTGTGACAGAGACCACCCTCACTTCTCTGTCAGGGACACTGAGGCCCAAAGAGATCTCAGAGTTGGTGAATGGGGAGCTGGGATTAGAACCCCAATTCTTTGCCTCCCCAAACCACCCAAGGATCAGGAAATGAGGGGTGATGACCCCAGCTCTCCCAATGGATCAGCTCGGCAGGCCCAGAGAGAGAGAGAGAGAGAGAGAGAGATAAATAAGGCCTTTATATACAGAGAAGCATGATACAGCGGGGGCGGGGGCACTGCTAGCAGCAGCAGTGAGCTGGGCAGGGTGGCCGGGCCAGTAGGGCCCTGTCAGTGGGAGAAGATGCCCCGGAAGCGGGCCCTGTCTTCCTCGTCCTTCTGCCGGATTCTTGCCTCGAGGGCCCGCAGCTCGCGGCTCACGACGGGCGCCAGGGCGGGGTCCAGCTCCAGCACCTTGGCAAAGTCAGCCTGGGCCTCCCGGGCATTCCACACTGCCGCGTGCGCCTTGCCCCGCTTGAAGTAGGCCTTGACGTTGTCTGCAGGGGGCGCCAGTGGGCAGCAGGCACACGAGGGCATGAAGGGGGGACCAGCCAGCTACTTAGCCTGACTTCTGGCACCAGGGGCCCGTCACGGGACGGAGCCCATGAGGATGCCAACCCCACCCCGAACCCCCATTCATGTCTCGCTGGCGCAACAGGGCCCATGGCCCTGCCTGGGTGGACGGTATTTGGTCCGGTTCCCACGGGACTTCAGGATGGGGGTTTCGTGCCCCGGTGCCCAGTGGTTACGGAGGAGGCTGCTCTACTGACCACCCGCTGGCCCACCCCGGCGGCCCAGTGCCCGGAGCTCACCATCATACTTATTGAGGATGGAAGAGCAGTGGTCCAGCACTTCGTAATACTCTTGGGCCGCCAGCTTGCACTGACAGTAGTTGAGCAGCAGTGGTGTGATCTGCAGATCCAGCTGGATCCAGTCAGGGGACCCAGGCTGTTCCTGGGGGGGTGGGGGGAGGGAGAGGGCGAAAGATGCTGAAACCTGGGCCCCCTGGCCCCACCTCACCCCCTCCGCTCACCCACTGCAGCCTCCAGGCGGCACCTTCATCTGAAGGTTCTTGAGGCAGGCGATGGCGTCGTAGTACTTGGCGGCAGCCTCCTTCACGCGGCCCTCGCGGTACAACCGGTTGCCCTCCTGGTGTATGACCGGCACTGCCTTTGCCTTCTCCTCATCCGTCATCGCCCATGGGTCCTGCTGGTACGTGCCAGGGTTCTCCACCTGCCGGGGTGTAGGCCAAGTCAGGGCCCAGGGCCAGCCTCTGGGCTGGCCGGGCCTCGGACATTGGATACCGGAAACAGAATCACTTGTTCATTCACTGACCATTCAACAAACGTTTATGTGGCATCTCCTACATGCCCAGCACTGTGCCGGGTTCTCGAAATAGAGCAGTGAACAAGATGGTGAAAATCCCTGCCCTTGCAGAGACCTGAAGGAGGGGGAGGACACTGCCAGGGGTTCCACAAAGGTGTCCTTGTACCTGCCGCACCCCAAGCCCAACCAACAGTCAGTGAGCCCACCAACTCTGGGCAGGCAGGTGGGACCGGCACCCGCTCTGAAGCTGGACAGTGGAAGATTGGCGAGGTGCCTGGGGCTTGGTGGCCCCTCACCTTAAGCATCTCGATGTCGAAGATGAGAGGCTGGGGGTTCTGCTGCAGGGCGTCCAGATCGGCGTGGCCCAGGGAACTGTGCTCGTGCATCTGGGCGATGCCGCAGCAGTGCCGCTGGCCCTCCAGGGGGTCTTTGCCAGCTGCAATGTTGCGTAGACTCTTGGCCACCAGCGGATACAGGACCACATGCTGCCGGAGGGTGAGTGGGCACCAGTGGGCTGGCTGGTCACCGGCCCAAGAGGCCCAGCCCCCTGCCCCATCACCATCTGAGAAAGGACACTGAGGCCCAGAGAGGGGCAGGAACTGGTTCAGCAGAAACACAGGAGGGCGTTTCCCTCGGGACTCCTCCAGCCTCCCAGCCCTCCAGCCCGGTGCGGGCCTCGGCTCCTGCCACACTTTCTGGCCACCAAACCAAGCCAAGCACCTACGCTGCCAACCTCCACACAAACACACACTCCCGCTGTCAACCGGTCTCCCCTGTCCTTACAAGCCCAGTGGAGTTCTTACCTCTTCCTCCTCTTCCTCCTCCCAGGCTTGCAGCCCACAAGCTGGGCTCCTCACCATCACTGGGGTCCCTCCACATCCTGTTCCCAGCGTCTCTTCTGTCCTGCCCCATCCCCACCCCTTTCAGGGCCTATCTCCGAGGTGGGATTAGGGCAGCAACCTCAAAACCCTCAGGGGAGACCCTCAGGCCTAGGGGACCTAGCTTTTTTTTTTTTTTTTTTTTTGGCCACAAGGCTTGTGGGATTTTAGTTCCCCGACGAGGGACTGAACCCGGGGCCACGGCAGTGAAAGCGCTGAGTCCTAACCACTGGACCGCCAGGGAATTCCTGGGGACCTAGCTTTTGACCTTCCACTAGGAACATCTGCCGGGATTGGTGGGAGCCAGACCACCCTCGCCCCAGTCTAACCAGCTCCCGTCACTGACCCTGCACAGGGCAGACTGCTCGGCTAACATTCATCCAGCCAGCAGATATGTTCTGAGTCTTGGCTCTGGGCTGGCCCACGCTGTGCGTTTTGAAGATAAACAGGCCCAATCCCTGCCCTGAAGTAGCTTAGATGCAGACAGAGGACCAGATCCTGGCCATGCAGAGCGTGAGGGGTTGGGGAACCCAGAGAAGAGGTTCAAGTCAACCACCAGTAGTCAGGGAAGGCTTCCCGGGGGTGGTGACCCAGGAATTCAGTTTGAAGTGGGAGGGAGGATCTTGGCCAAGAAAGGGATGGAAACACAGGGAGGTGAGTGGGAGGGAGACCCTGCAGGGCCATGTGAGCATCTATGGCTTACACTTTAGCTCGACAGTGACCAGGAGCCAGAGGGGTTTGAAGCAAGGAGTTGTGTGGGTCATTGCATTTAACAGCCAGTCCCTGGCTGCAGTCCGGCTAAGGAAGAGGAAAAGGTGGACTAGGGGCCAGGACGCCAGTGTCCTGGTGGTGTGGTGCCCTGGAGGGAGTCGGTGGTGGCCTAGCCGTTGGGCGCGGCCAGACAGATGCAGGCAGGCACAGGGCATCGGGTACCTTGACGTCGCAGCAGAACTGGGAGATCTCGCCCTCCCGCATGGTGCGCACAATGGTCTCCCACACGGGCAGCTTGAACTTCTTGCCAATGATGAGCTCCATGGGCTTGCCGCGCACCCGGCTGTCGTCCAGCACGGTGCCCTCCTCGTCACTGCGCAGAGTCCGGTAGTGGAACGTGGCCTGCGGGCCGCAAATGGGATCAGACAAGGGCACAGCCTTCCCCCATCCCCCAAGGACAAGCCCAGCTCGCAGCCCGCCGATGGCACAAGGGACAGGGCTCTCCCAGGGGTCACCGCCCAACCTTACACCTGGCTTTACCGCACCACCCAGGTGAGGATACTGTCACCAAGAGGGAAGGGGTCCAAATCACATGGCTAGTGGATGGACGGGCTGGGACAGGAGCCCAAGCAGTCTGGCACTAATCATTCTTTCAACAAATATTTACTGAGCACTACAACATGCCTGAGCTCTGCGCTAGGCCCAGCAGTGAACAACACAGACAAAAGTCCCTGCCCCTGTGGAGCTCACATGGAACTTCCAGAGGAAAGAGATGGGCCTCAAAATGTGCTGTGTGAGGTCGAGCTAAGTGCTATGGATCGGAAATCAAAATGCAGCAGGGTAAGGCAGGGTGAGTTTAGGGGGCAGGAGTCTCTGCGAGGACAACATTTAAGCAGAGATCTGAGGATCTGAGGGAGTTCCCTGGCGGTCCAGTAGTTAGGACTCAGTGCCTTCACTGCCGGGACCCGGGTTCGATCCCTGGTCGGGAAACTAAGATCCCACAAGCTGTGCTGTGTGGCCAAAAAAACCCCAGAGATCTGAAGGGAGAAGCAAGCCAGGCAGATGCTGGGGTAGGAAGGGGTGGGAACGTTCTAGGTCAAGAGAATAGCAGGTGCAAAAGCCTTGCAGAGGGACAGCGTGTGGTGTGCTCACAAAACGGGAAGCCAGTGTAGCAGAAGCAGAGTGAACAGGGCGAGGAGTTGTGCATCATGGGGTCACCAGGTCAGCAAGGCTGGACCTCACAGAGCCTGCAGGCAGTGGTGAGGAGTTTGTTTTTTCACTCTCAGTTGGGAGCCACCGGGTGGTTCCAAGCAGAGGAGGGACATGATCTGACGTGGGTTCTGCTGCTGCTGGGATGAGAACAGGCTGGAGCGGGGGGAGGACAGAAGCAGGAAGGTGGTTACTGCAATAACCCAGGAGAGAGACGATGGCGGCCTGGACCAGGGTGGTAGTGGCAGAAGTGGTGAGAAGTGGTCAGATCACCGGTGTATTCTGAGCATCTTCTGTGGGAAGTGAGAGAACAGGAGGAGCCATGGAGACTGGGAGGTTTTTGGCCTGAGCAACCAAAAGGCTGGAGGTGCCCTTAACTTAGATGGGAAGGCTTGGGGGGAGCAGGTGAGTTTGAGGTGCCAACCAGACATCCAGGTGGAGATGGTGAGCAGGGAGCCGGATATCAACTTTAAAGGAGAGGGAAGGCTAGAGATAGACATCTGGGAGTGGCCCAGGCATGGAGAGTTTTTTAAAAGAGATGAACCTGGGGCTTCCCTGGTGGCGCAGTGGTTGAGAGTCCGCCTGCCGGTGCAGGGGACGCGGGTTCGTGCCCCGGTCCGGGAAGATCCCACCTGCCGCGGGGCGGCTGGGCCCGTGAGCCATGGCCGCTGAGCCTGCGCGTCCGGAGCCTGTGCGCTCCGCAACGGGAGAGGCCACAACAGTGAGAGGCGCACGTACCGTGCAAAAAAAAATAATAATAAAATAAATAAAATAAATAAATGAATAAAAGAGATGAGCCTGGATGA
The DNA here is from genome assembly GCF_002837175.3 of Physeter macrocephalus. Lineage (NCBI taxonomy): Eukaryota > Metazoa > Chordata > Mammalia > Artiodactyla > Physeteridae > Physeter > Physeter macrocephalus. The sequence goes on along the minus strand of NW_021145372.1, from coordinate 85,076 downwards.
GATCATCTCAGGGCGAGTGAAGAGAGAAGAGGTCTAAAGACTGAATCCTCCACAGGATATGGTTAGAGGAACCCACACTCTTTACCACCACCCCTAGCCACTCCTCTAAGCTCTGTTTCCACATCAGTAAAATGGGGTCAACAATAGTACCTACCCGTCTTGTGAGAATGAAAGAAAATAAACTTGTGAAGCATTTAGCACGGTGCTCATGTGAGCCCTCAATCAATGCCGGTGACTGGTTTTTTAATTTACCTGTACCTGTTCCTTCAGGGTCACTGTTCACAGATCTTCACTATTCTTACAGTGTTCTCTCCAGCTGGTGTCTGTTCCATCCAGGATCTCCCTTGCCAGGACCTTCTTCAAGGCCACCAACCCCCCAGCCCATGGGGGAATCCACCCACATCCACGTCCCTTCTCTCATCTGGGAAAGGATCCCTCTTGGTATCTCTGATCACTAGGGCTGTGCAGCTCTGCCTCAGAGCGCTCACACTGAGCAAGGCTAGGATCTCTCCCTGCTGGATCTCGGCACAGTAGCTCTTACTTTGGTGGCCCCAGTACGTTTTAAATGTTAAACTGTTGTAGTCATCAACCAGGTATGTCACTTTAGTTATTTTGGGGGCCAGGCTCTTTACTCATTCGCTCAAGATGCATGTCCTATGTGACTGCTCTGCTGGGCACAGGGGCTGCCCCTAGGAAGCTCCTTACTCTACAGGCAAGTGGCAACAGGGAAAGGCCCTCCAGGAGGAGGAAACTGCATTAGCAGAACAGGTAAGCCTGAAGATGTACATTGTTTGGGGGAAGGGGCCGGAGAGGCTGGAGATGGGGGCCTGGATGTGCAAAGGAGGAAGATGGGAGGCTCTTTATCTCCCAGCCCTTACCTGTCCCGAGCAATGCCACGAAGAGCGCTCGGAAAGCTGCCAAAAGGATTCTGGTCTGGCAGACCCAACCTCTGGGCCTGTTTGTTCTCTCGGATGGTGCGTCCCAGGGCCTCAATTTTCCCATCTAAGAAATGGGAGCTGGTCTGTGTTTTCAGGAGGCCCTTCCGCCTATAGATTTTGAACCTTGCAAACCAGGGGCCCCTCCCAGAGCCCAGGCTTCCGGTTTAGGGCCTTCTCCAGGGCTGGGTCTCTGCAAGCAGTAGGGTCAATCCTCTCACCTCCCGCAACCTGTTTATAATGACTGACGGCCGGCCTCCCCAACCAATGTGGCCACACGGCCAAGCCAGGGGGCGGGGCAGACGCATCCGAATTCACCCTCTACTTAAAACCAGACCAATCAGCGTCGAGCTCAGCATGTGAGAGGTAGGGTCACCGACCACTGCTATCTGGGCATGCGCAATCTCTCGCCTACAGCCTCCTCCCGCCTTGCGTGCGCAGCGCGCCACGGACGGTTAAGGGAAGGGGATAAACACGAACCTTGGTTCCATCCTGAAAGTCAGGGAGCTCTCCTTGGCCCTCCTCTATCACACGCTTTTGGATCCCGTCCTCCCGGAGTCTTGCGATGATATCCGCCATCCTCCTTCCCCGCTGCTCTCTTTCGGCAACTTCCGGACTCGCTCGGCAGCTTCCGGACCTGCTTCGTCAACTTCGGCAACTTCCGAGCTGGCGCCATTTTGGCTAAGGGCAGACGCCGTAAAGGGCCTGAACGTGGAAACGGACAGTGATTGGTTCTCTGCGCTGCGGCTGAGCGCGCGGGTGTGACTAGGGGCGGGGCCTGAGACTGTCTAGGGGAGGTGAGAGAGGCGGGGCCAGAGTCGGCCGGGCGGGGCGGGGGCGTCCGCAATTGTGTCATTGAACTGATATAGACTGGGCCCTCCCAAGTGGCCGTGAGCCACTCTATTTTAAGCTGTAGGAGCAGTATAACAGCGTTACAGAACTAGGATGGAGCGGGGGCTGGGGCCCCATCGGTAACGCCACCCCCTAAAACTACTATTTTTGTGTATTCCTTTCTGGGTTTTTTTCTTTTAGCATGCCTAGCACAATAGTCGTGACTTTTTTGCATCCTGGATTTTTCTCTTTAAATATAAATAAATAAATAAGTAAAACTAGGAGTAAGAAAGAGAGGAAGGAGGGTTTCTGTGTTCCTGTGGGGACCGTAAACTCCCCAAGAGACTGACAGTCCCTTGTGGGGTCCTGGCTGGGTGTGTCGTCACCATGGAATCCTCCGCGGTGTCTGGCACATACTAGTTGCCCAGTGAGTATTAGGAAATATAGGAATGATAGAAGTGAGGCACTTCGGGGGTAGTACAACATTTCTCTCCGCCTCTGGAAACTAGCTGTGAAGAATAGCTGTAAGAGTTTTCTGCTCCCACTTTCGAGGTTTAGGTAACCGAATAAAGGGAATGTCTTGGGACCTGTGCACTGTCTTCATTCCATCCTCATAACCGCGAAGAATTATTGTCCGTCCCCTTTGTCCCACGTGCTAAGGGCTTCAGATATTTATGCTGGTTCATTTACCCCCAAAAAGTCCCCTGAGAGAGGTGGAACCTCTGGGGTGAAAGGGAAACATGCTTTGTTTATTTTTAGCTTTTTTTTTTTTTTACCCACACAGGAAGTTTTTTAGGCAACTTCTGCCAAATTCTGAAGCAACGAGTAGTCTGTATCTTATACAGATTGCTCCAGAAAATGGAAAAAGAGGGAAAGCCAACCAACATATTTTATGAGGCTATTTTAATCTTGATTCTGAACCAGATAACTATACCATAAGGCAAGAAAAATATACACCCATTTTACTAATAAATATAAGTATGAAAAATCCTAAATGAATGTTCAGCTAATTAAATCCACTAGTATATATAAAAATACCTCAATATGCTAAATGAATGTCATTCACAAAAAGACAAATAGTACTTGATTCCATTTATATGAGGTACCTGGAGTAGTCAGATTTATAGAGACAAAGTTGAATGATAGGTGAGTGGGGAGAGGGAGGGAAATGAAGAGTTGTTGTTTAATGGGTGTAGAATTTTAGTTTTGCAAGATAAAAAAGTCCTGGAGATTGGTTGTACAACAATGTGAATATAGTTTGGGGTGTTTTTTTTTGGTTTTTTTTTTGCCACGTGGCTGGTGGGATCTCAGTTCCCCAACCAGGGACTGAACCCAGGCCACAGCAGTGAGAGCCCGGAATCCTAACCACTAGGCCACCAGGGAATTCCCGTGAATATAGTTAACACTACTGAACTATGCACTTAAAAATGTTTAAGATAGTAAATTTTATATGTTATGTGTATTTAAGCACAATTAAAATTTTTAATTTTCTTCTCAAAAAAAAAAAAAGCATCAAGATCAAGTAGGGCTCATTCCAAGAATTATGAATGGTTTAACATTAGAAACATCCATTACTGGACTTCCCTGGTGGTCCCGTGGTTAAGACTCTGGACTTCCAGTGCAGGGGGCGTGGATTTGATTCCTGGTCCAGGAACTAATATCCCACATGCCACACCACGCGGCCAAAAAAAAAAAAGAAAGAAAGAAATACCCATTACTGTAATTCATCACATCAGTGAATTAAAGGAGAAAACTCATATGATTATCTCAAAATATGCAGAAAAAGCACTTGATGAAGTTTGCTTTGAGGACTATTTATGATAAAAACTCACAGGAAAAAAGAGGAACTTTCTCAGGATGACACAAGCCATATGCAATTAAGTATGATGGAATAAGTATTCACATTCCCTTCAACATCAGGAACAAAGTAAGGAATGCTCTCTATAAATGATGCTGTTTAGCAAAGTATTAGAAGTCTTGCTCAAAGCAATAAACCAAGAAAAAGACATGTGAGTGATTATATCTATACAGAAAATCCAATAGAATCTACAGACAATTTTAATAAATTAGAGAGTAAGCAATGTTACAGGGATATAAAATAAGCTACCCCAAATTAATAACACTCTTAATGCTAACAATAACCCACCCCCAAATATAGAGAATAAGTTTCCATTCCCAACAGCAATAAAAATCAGAAAGTATTTAGGAAATAAGAACACAGCCCAGGACTTCCCTGGTGGCACAGTGGTTAAGAATCCGCCTGCCAATGCAGGGGACACAGGTTTGAGCCCTGGTCTGGGAAGATCCCACATGCCACGTAGCAACTAAGCCCGTGCACCACAACTACTGAGCCCACACGGCACAACTACTGAAGTCCGCGCACCTAGGGCCTATGCTCCGCAACAAGAGAAGCCACCGCAATAAGAGGCACGCGCACCGCAACAAAGAGCAGCCCCCGCGCACCACAACTACAGAAAGCCTGTGCACAACAACAAAGACACAATGCAGCCGGAAGTAAACAAATAAATAAAATAAATAAATTTTAAAAGTTCCCAGTCTCAACAATTCTGGACATATTTAAAAAACAAAACAAAACAAAAAAACATTGATCTAGTACTTACATGTGCCAGGCACTGTGTTATGCTCCTTACTGTGTACTAACTCATTTAATCATAAATTAATGTTATGAGGGAAGCATTGTTATCACCTCCATCTGACAACTGAGGAAACTGAGGCACACAGAGGTTATGTAACTTGCTCAAAGCAAGGCCAGGACCAGGGTGAAGTGAGTCATGCAAGATAGAATCCTGCTTTTATTTAAAATTTTGATATTTTGTTCACCATGGAGTTTGATTTGATTCGATTTTTTTAAATTTAAATTTAAAAAATAATGCATTAAAATATTATTGATCTTGCTTAGATCATTTTTGACCCACCTCGTAGAGAAATGGAAATAAAAACAAAAATAGGGCTTCCCTGGTGGTGCAGTGGTTGAGAATCTGCCTGCCAATGCAGGGGACACGGGTTCGAGCCCTGGTCTGGGAAGATCCCACATGCCGCGGAGCAACTGGGCCGGTGAGCCACAGCTACTGAGACTGAGCGTCTGGAGTCTGTGCTCCACAAGAGAGGTCGCGACAGTGAGAGGCCCGCGCACCGCGATGAAGAGTGGCCCCCGCTCGCCGCAACTAGAGAAAGCCCACGCACAGAAACGAGGACCCAACACAGCCAAA
>NW_021145372.1:7901-79730 GCF_002837175.3 Physeter macrocephalus | reverse complement strand
ATCAAAACTACAATGAGGTATCACCTCACACCGGTCAGAATGGCCATCATCAAAAAATCTACAAACAGTAAATGCTGGAGAGGGTGTGGAGAAAAGGGAACCCTCTTGCACTGTTGGTGGGAATGTAAATTGATACAGCCACTATGGAGAACAGTATGGAGGTTCCTTAAAAATACTAAAAGTATGGGGCTTCCCTGGTGGCGCAGTGGTTGAGAGTCTGCCTGCTGGTGCAGGGGGACACGGGCTCGAGCCCTGGTCCGGGAGGATCCCACATGCCGCGGAGCAACTGGGCCCATGAGCCACAACTGCTGAGCCTGCGTGTCTGGAGCCCGTGCTCCGCAGCAAGAGAGGCCGCGATAGTGAAAGGCCCGCGCACCGCGATGAGGAGTGGCCCCTGCTTGCCGCAACTGGAGAGAGCCCTCGTACAGAGACGAAGACCAAACACAGCCAAAAATAAATGAATAAATAAATAAATTTTTAAAACACAACAACAAAACTAAAAGGAGAACTACCATACGACCCAGCAATCCCACTACTGGGCATATACCCTGAGAAAACCATAATTCAAAAAGCATCATGTACCACAATGTTCGTTGCAGCTCTTTTTACAATACAGGACATGGAAGCAACCTAAGTGTCCATCGACAGATGAATGGATAAAGAAGATGTGGCAGGTTAGCCTGCTCCCTGGGTTTCTTCATGAATCAGTCAGCGTTCTTTGGTTGCTACCACAGAAACTGCTTGGGCTGATTTAAGTGAAATGGAGCTGATTGGCAGGATTGGTGGTGGTAGGGGGGCTCTCACAATTGATGGGAAGGCTGAAGACCAGGGAAGCAAGAGCCCCAGCCATGGTCCTCCAGCAGGAAGGGCCAGGTTGGGGTGTGACCCCTAAATGAATCTGATTCTTTTGTCCTGGTCCCTTGCTGAAGATTCAGTGTCCTGGAAGAGAATATCTGGGACGAAGTGAGAGAGTGGCATGGACATATATACACTACCACATGTAAAACAGAAAGCTAGTGGGAAGCAGCCACATAGCACAGGGAGATCAGCTCTGTGCTTTGTGTCCACCTAGAGGGGTGGGATAGGGATGGTGGGAGGGAGATGCAAGAGGGAGGAGATATGGGGATATATGTTTATGTATAGCTGGTTCACTTTGTTATACAGCAGAAACTAACACATCACTGTAAAGCAATTATACTCCAATAAAGATGTTAAAAAATTTTTTGAGCTCATAATTTTCACTGGATATTAACGTTTATGCCATACTATATATATATATATATATATATATATATATGTATGTATAAAATTGATCTTGCTTACTGAGTTTTTTGGTGTCCCCTTAAATTTTTCACCCAAGGGGAGTGCCTCAATCGCCTCAGTCTAGTCCTGGCCCTCCAAGATCCCAAAGCTAGTGAGGAGAAGACTGGAATTCCAGTGCAGGAAGTTTGGCTCCAGAGTCAGTGAACTATCTTGTTGCAACACATTCCTAGACAGTAAAACTATCAGGCCCCTGGAATACAATGTTGGAGACTATTTTTGTAATCTCAGGGCGAGGAAATACTGCAAACAAGACTCAAAGAAGAAGACTTCCCTGGTGGCTCAGTGGTTAAGAATCCACCTGCCAATGCAGGGGACACGGGTTCGAGTCCTGGCCCTGGAAGATCCCACATGCCGCGGAGCGACTAAGCCGGTGCACCACAACTACTGAGCCTGCGCTCTAGAGCCCCTGAGCCACAACTACTGAAGCCTGCGTGCCCGCACACTGCAAACGATGAGTAGCCCCTGCTCGCCGCAGCTAGAGAAATCCCGCGCACAGCAATGAAGACCCAACGCAGCCAAAAAAATTTTTTTACAAAGACTCAAAGAGCACAAACCTGGTGGACTATATAAAAATGAGGATTGTTCTTGAACTAAGGGCACCTTAGACAAATAAGGAGACGAAGACAAACAGGGAGGAGATATATGCAACAACAAAACCCAGCAGCAGGAAAAAGGTTAGAAACCCAATAGAAAAAAAAAGGACAAAGGATAGGAACACACAATTCGCCGAAGAGGAACCACCGTGAACTGACAAGTGTATGAAGAGCTGTTCGAATTCTCCCATCGTCAGAGACCCCAGATGAAAACGAGGCACAACTTTAGATTCATCAGCCATTACAAAGCCGGAATACCGAGTGCCCAGGGAAAACTGGAACCTGCGTGGTGGGTGTACAAATTTGTACAGCCACTCCAGAGACCATCCACGGTACTTTGTGAAGTCAAGTGTGCATGTACCCTATGGCCTGTGAGTCCTACTTCAAGAGGCATTTTCCCACACTTCATAAGGGGACGGTGTGAAGATGTTCGTAACAGAGACTTACGTGATAGGGGCATTGAGGCCAAGCTAAGTGTGTATCATTGAGGGCTGTGGTGGATAATAAAAGGGCCAGACACTTAACATGGTATGCCACATGTAGCCTGTAGAAGCAAAAATGAGATGCAGATTGGAACAGACAAAGGACACTAGAAGGAAAACCAGCAAAATCCAAATAGAATCTGGTTTAGTTAATAATAATGTGCCAATGTTAATTTCTTAGTTTTAACAAACGTATCATGATTATAAAAAATGTGCATAGTAGAGGAAACTGGGCAAAGGATATATGAGAATTCTCCATACTATCTTTGAATGTTTTCTGTAAATCTAAAATTATGCCAAAATAGTTTATTTTATTATTTTTAAAATAAATTTATTTATTTATTTATATTTTATTTTTGGCTGCATTAGGTCTTTGTTACTGCACGCAGACCTTCTCTAGTCGTGGCGAGCGGGGGCTACTCTTCGTTGCGGTGTGCAGGTTTCTCATTGCGGTGGCTTCTCGTTGCGGAGCATGGGCTCTAGGCGCACGGGCTTCAGTAGTTGTGGCATGGAGGCTCAGTAGTTGTGGCTCGCGGGTTTAGTTGCTCCGTGGCATGGGGGATCTTCCCAAGCCAGGGATCGAACCTGTGTTCCCTGCATTGGCAGGTGGATTCTTAACCACTGCATCACCAGGGAAGTCCAAAATAAAGTTTATTAGATGGAAAACAAACAAACAAACAAAAATGAGATGCAGGTGGCAAACAGTGTTGGTGTAAAAATGTAAATAGAATGAGTTTTATACATGATACCATGTTTGTAAATTGCAAACACATCCACATACGAGCCAATGCCATGTGGAGTAGGGGACCAGACAGAATTCAAGGCAGCCGACTGAGCACACTGATATGGGATCTGATGAAAGGGAGGAGGAAAACGGTGGAGAGAAGGAGGGAAAATAAATTACCGTAACTCAAGAGGGGCCTTGTTCATAGTGATGATGTGTCATCAACTGAGAAGCAGGCTTGACTCAGCTCTGTACACGAGGTCATAAAATGAAGTGGGTTGGGTAAGTGGAAGAGGATGAGCACCCCTAGAGCTAGGTGGACCTGAGTTCAAATCCCAGTTCTCACTTGAAAGCATTTGGGATTTGGGCGAAGCGCTCATTCATGTGGTCCACAAATATTTATTGAGGATCTACTTAGTGCCAAACACTGTTCTGGGCACAGTGGACACAGTGGTGAATAAGACAGTGTAAAATTAGGTAATTTCAGGTAAGCACTGTGTGATGTGAAACTGACTTTAGATTGCATAGTCAGGGACGGCTTCTCTGAGAGGTGACACCGGAGCAGGGACACCGATGATGAAAAGATCCCCCTGTCAAAGAGCAAGATTAAGTGCTTTCCAGGCATAGAAAAATGCACACACGTGCAAAGACCCTGAGATGGGAACGAGCTGGCCTGTGTGGCTGAGTGAGATGAAAGAGGGGCAGAGAGGGGCTTGATGCGGTTGGGAGAGGTAGGCAGGGACCAGAGCTTTGTGGGCCTTAGTCAAGAGTTCACATACTATTCTAACCACAGTGGAAAACCAAGGGATGGTTTTATGCAGAGGACTGACTTGGTAGCATACTTTAATAAAAAAAAAAAAAGTTTAAGACTAACACACAGAGGAAAAGGATCAAATGTTTTAAAAGACCACTTTGCCTGCTGCGTGGAGACAGAATTGGAGGAGAATGCAAGCCACGTAAGCTCTCTGCGCCTTTTTCCACATTTGCATGGTGGCGACAATCCCCCTCCCGCGCAGGGCCGTGGTGAGTAAGGGTGGGGAAACGGTCCCCGGGGGTCTCCTCAGCACTCGAGGAGCGGGCTGGGATGCAGACGGCTCCAACTCGGGCCTGAAAGGTTGGCGCGCGGCAGCCCGTCCAAGGCCCTTGTACAGACCCAGGGATTGCTTCCGAGACGCACCCGCTGTCGCTCGCCGAGGAGGCCGCTGGGCGGCGCGGCGAGCCCAGCTCGGTCCGGACGAGAGAAGGCGCGGTCAGTAGTCTGCTCGGCGCTCGGCAGCTCTGGCCTGCTGAAGGCGTGCCTGGGCGGGGCCGTTATGTATGGGCGGGGCCTCGGCCAGGGCGCCGGACCGTCGAGCAACCTAGACGACGGCACGGGGCGGGGCGTGCGCGCGGGGGCGGGACCGGCGGGCGCCGATGGCGACGGTGCAGGGCGTCTGAGCGGGCCGGGGCCATGAGTGCCGCCCGGCCCCAGTTCAGCATCGATGACGCCTTCGAGCTGTCCCTGGAGGACGCGGGCCCTGGGCCCGAGTCCAGCGGGGTCGCCCGCTTCGGGCCGCTGCACTTCGAGCGCCGGGCCCGGTTCGAGGTGGCCGACGAGGACAAGCAGTCCCGGCTGCGCTACCAGGTGAACCGCCCGGCCCACCTCACCCCCCGCCTGGGTCTGGGCAGACCCCAGGCCGGACCCTGGAGAACCCCAACTCGGGAGAATCGGACTAGAGGCCTCAGCCGGAGCGGGAGACCGCCCCCCGGAGGTGGCCACTGAGCCAAATCACTGCCCAGACCCTCTCAGCTCTGATTTCGGTCCCCAGCCACTACTGGAGAGCCCAGAGCCCAGACCTGGCAGCTCGTCCCTCACCCCCAGCTGGAGATCCCAACCTGGAGTCCCCACCTGGGTACTGACCCTCCCTCCGCTTAGCACGCAGGGATGGGGAACTCTTCTGTACCTGAACCAGACTTTGTCCATATTCAGAAGGAGTCCCCTGAGCCCCAGGCCAGATAATCCAGTGGGAACCAGCACCCCCTCTTCCGTTCTAAGTCCCCACCCCATCCTTCCCTCCAGAGCTGGAGGTCCCCGCTCGCATGATGAGTCCTTGCCCACGCCTTGGCTCCCACTCAACTGGAAATCCCCCTTTCCCAGAAGACCTCCACCAACTCTAGAATCCTTTTCTTGGAAACCTGAACTAGATTCCTATGCCCCAAACCTGGAAACCATTGGCCTGCCCTTCCCTGGCACCGCAAATCCAGGGCCTCCACACTGGGCCCCTGAAATACCATCCTGACAACTCCACCCTGATTCCCAAGCTTGGGAGATCTCCTGGCCCTGGGAGCCCGCAACCAGCCCCTGCTGGCTCCTCCCTGCCAAAGCCCCCAGCACCCACCTCCTACCTGGGTTTCAGTTTCTGTGAATCATCAAACCCGGTCTGCGGGGAGGGGAGGGAGCAGCTGTCAAGCGGCCAGTCGGACAGCTGTGTGGCCAGTCTGACAGCTGTGTGCGCTGCTTTCTTCCTGGCCACCAGAGGGGAGGGAGGAAGGGCCTGAGCCCAGTAACCCTTCTGAGCCCTGTGTTCTGGAATAGAACCTGGAGAATGATGAGGATGGAGCCCAGACCTCTCCGGAGCCGGATGGGGGAGCCAGCACCAGGTCAGGGCCAGGTGGGGACCCACCCCATACTCCTCGCCCCATGCTTCTGTCTCCTGTCCCCAGGCCCCTGCTCAGTCCTCCACCTCACCTCACTCAGCCATCTCACCTCCTGTCCTACAAGAGACTCCTACACAGGGTCCCCTGTCCTGCACCCTACCCTAGTGCCAGCCTCACCCACCCACCCCACCAGGCTCTTTATCTTGCAGAAACTCCCAGCCTGGTCTGGCCCCTGTCTTCTCACAGGTCACTTGTCCCCAGCTTTCCTCAACCCCATCCCTTGAATTCCTCTTCACCCCGTCCCTTCTCAGTGCCCCCTGTCCTGCAGGAACACCCAGTTCCAGTCTCTGCACCATCCCCCAGGACGCCGTCATGACTCCTGTCCCAAAGGGTCTCCTTGCTCATCTCCCCTTGCCCCCTCACCGGGCCCATTTGTCCTGCAGGGATTCTGGCCGAACATCCATCCGCAGCTCCCAGTGGTCCTTTAGCACCATCAGCAGCAGCACTCAGCGCTCCTACAATGCCTGCTGCAGGTGAGACCCTGCCCTGCTCCTGCCACCTGGGGCCCCTGCCCCAGTACAGGCAGCCCTGACCATTTCCCCTTGCCTCTCTGGGTGGGGGATGGTGACGGGAGGGGGTGGGCCTCCTGTCGCCTCTTTCACACTCCTGCTCTGCTGCCATCCAGCTGGACTCAACACCCTTTGATCCAGAAGAACCACAGGGTAGTGCTGGCCTCCTTCCTGCTCCTCCTGCTGGGGCTGGGTGAGTGCCCCCAGGGCCCCCTGCATACCCCCAGGAGGGGGGTCCACCCTCCTTTCGCTCGGGCTCTGCGTCGCATCCCCCTTGGCACACTGAGCCTCCCAGCATCCTGAGGAGGCAGCTGGCTGCCGTGACCCCACCCCCATTTTACAGGTTAGGAAGCTGAGGCCTTGGGAGGGGCAGGTCCAACCTCCTGGTCACATAGCCAAGAAATCACACATAGTTGAAATGGAACCTGGTTCCGTGCTCCAAACTTTTCCTTTTTTTTTTTTTTTTTAGCCTGTTTAATCCATCAGGGAACAGAGAGTAACAGCTACTATGTATTCTCTGTCTCCTTCGAGCCAGGTGCACGGCAGGCTTATTTCCCTTCCTTACCGAGGTCACACAGCAAGTGAGAGGTAGGGCCACAACCCAGAACCGGTATGTAGGGGCAGTGCTCAGGGATATGCCCAGCCCGGTGGCCAGGACTGCAGAGTGCCCTGCCAGCCCAATCCACAGGGCACCTGTCACTTCCCCTCCTCTGGAGTCTGAGAGCTGACAAGGACCTCTCTCCCACCCCCAAGATACTCAAGATAGGTAAACCGAGGCCCGGAGCAGGCAGAAACCACAGCCAGCTGTTTTCTAACTCCCACGCTCCGCATTCTGCGGGGCTGAGGAGTCAGAGTCCCAAGGGATCTAGGGTTGGGATCAAGGGGAGCCCTTAGGGAGGGCCCAACTGTGGCACCTGCCCTCCCTCCTCCAGGAGGGTCAGAGTCCTCTCTCTAGCTGGAAAGCTGAGCAGCGTCCTCGCCTCAGCTCTGCGTGTCTGTGTGCAGGGGAGGGAGCCGCGGCTTCCCCAACACCTGCGAGTTGCACTGGCCACCTGCCTTATCTCATTTCATCCTCAGCACCTGACAGGGCAAGCATTATTACTATCCCAGTTCAAAAGTAAGGACACAGACGCTGCAGCAGAGCCACAGCTGGGAAGTAGATGAGCTGGGATTTAAACCCACATCAGTGACGTTGCCAGGCCAGTGGGCCGCCATAGCCCATAAAGGCCTTTTGCAGGAATTGGAAAAAGATGCCTCCTCTGAGTGGGCAGAGCCCACAGCCCTAAGCCAGGGTACAGGGAGTGAGTTTCAGCCCCCACTGTACCCTTTTTGAGGTGCTCTGTGCAGGGCACAAACCACACAGCAGTCCATGGTGGCCCTTCAAGCCTCCATGCTGTACGGCCCCCCATCTACCCCCGCCATCCCATCCTCTAAGTGGGGACCCAGGACTCTCTCTGCGTCTGAAAAAGTGATCCAGCTATGACCACCCCAGCTTCCCCAGTGCCCGCTGTCCTGAGCCAAAGTCCACATCCCTCCCCAGGGCCTACAGATCCTGCCAAACTCCTCAAGCCTGGGCTCTTGCCTCTCCTGTCTCGCCAAAAACTGCAAGTTCCTAGAAAGCCCCGAGTTCCCTCCAGTCTCTGGGCCTTTGCCAGGCTGTTCCCTCCATCTGGAATACTCCTCTCCCTTTCTGCCTGTGCCATGCCCATAGCGAAGCCTCTGGAGTCAGATCACCTCCACCTTCTAAATGCAGTCCTGGGCAAGTTACTTCCCCTCTCTGTGTCTCAGTTTCCTCTGCTGTGAAATGGGGATGGTAACACCTGTCTCAGTCAAGGTGACAATTAAATAAGGCACTGCATGTAACACACTTACCCCAGTGCCTGGCAGCAGCTGGTAGGTGATCACTAAAAGCTAACTGCTACTGCTGCTGCTGTCCCTGCTCAGCTTAGATGCTACTGCCTCCAAGAAGCCCTCCCTGATACCCCAGGCTCCCGAGCTGTCTGATCACCAGGGTTGTAGCTTGGAGGTTCTTGTTGCTTGCTCCACTAGGGAAGGGCCATGGGGGCAGGGACAGACATTTCCCAGGGCCTGCCAGGTGCCCTGCTCTGAAAACACAGAGCTTGGTGAACTTCCCCTGGCGGTTCTCTGCCCAGGGGACCTTCAGCTTAGGTGGGGGACACCATTCCTCAGGCCTAAGCCATGCTGGGGGTTGCGGGTGGAGGTCCCCACCCTGCCACCAGCTCCTGCCCTCACCCTCGTGGCTCCCTCTGTGTGCAGTGCTGATCCTGACCGGCGTGGGACTGGAGGTGGCCCCCTCGCCAGGTGAGCGCCCCCCTCCTACCTCCGCAGGCAGCGGTCACGCCCCTCGTGTGCCCAGAGGTCCTCGGCAAGCCCTTCCACCTCCCCCAGCGCTCAGCACCCTCCCGGCAGGAAACGGCCCCTTTTACCTCGGAGAGTGAGACTTCCCCAGGCAGTGACCCCGCAGCCCCGCCCGGGAGCCTCCCTGCCCTGACCCGGCCCCTCCTCCCCTCTCTTAGGTGTCTCCAGCGCCATCTTCTTCGTGCCCGGCTTCCTGTTGCTGGTCCCGGGAGGTGCGAGTGGGCGCCGGGCGGGGGCGGGGGCGGGGGCGGGGGCGGGCCCTGGGCGGGTCCCCGGCGCTGACAGACCCCGCCCTGCAGTCTACCACGTGACCTTCATCTACTGCGCGGTCAAGGGCCACCGGGGCTTCCAGTTCTTCTACTTGCCTTACTTCGAGAAGTGAGCAGGCGGCGGCGGACGGCGGGATCCATCGTCGGCACCGAGAGGCCCCGCGCGGCCTCCTCGCGTCCCTAGGGGGCGCCCCTGGGGCCCGCGCCCCGCTTCGGTACCCTCATCTCAAGGGAAAAAACCCTGCGGGACCCTCGAGGCCCCAGTCCCCTCAGGAGTTTGCTCCGGAAGTTTGGGGCAGTGGGCCTCGGGCCACCACCTGGGCCTGGGAAAGTCGCCCCTTCCGTGCTCCGTGCCTTAACTTATTCTTGGGGGGCTGCTGGGTTGGTGGTGTTTTGTGCTAATAAAAGGGGTGCTTAATTCCAGCCCACAATTGCTTTTTACTTCCCACTTGCCCTGACCAGCCCATCAGCCTGGCCACAGCCCCCTTTCGGAAAGGCTGAGAAAAGGACTGACCCTGGGGCTGAAGGGCTCTAGGACTGTCCATCTCCCCATGGTACACATGACAGTCCTGATGCTCCATGACTTGCCCAAGGTCACACAGCATGTCAGGGGCAGAGCTGGGCCTGGGGCTCTTCTACCCTGCAATCCTGGAGAAGACTCTCCCAGTCCTTAGCAGAGTCAGTCCTGCCCCTGTCTCCACTCAGAGACGCAGCATTGGTGCCTCCCCTGGTGGCCCTGGCCAAGGGCACTCAGATGACACAGGCCTGGGGCCTGGAGGCTGGTATCCTGGTTCCAGCCTGGCTCTGGGGCCCCGGGCTGCCAAAGCCGGCTCCGAATGTGGGCCACCAGGACGCAGCAGCCCAGCCTCCTCCACCCACTGCCCTACTTCCCAGGCCCAGAGCTTGGGAGAAGTAGGGGTCAAAGGACATAGGAAGCAGGCCTGTATAACAGAGAGCCTCAGTGATCAAAGACTCAGAACCACAGAACATTGGAAACAGACCACTGCAGAATTTTGGAAGGTCCAAGCATGTCAGGATCTCAACAACCAGGAAACAGAATCTTTGAGAACCCTGCCAGGCACTTGACACAGGTTCTTTCTGGTCACCCTCCATAGAAACTGAGGCCCAGAGAGACTGGCTTGGCCGAGGGCAGAGTGAAACACAACCCAGGGCTTCTGTGCCTCAGAGGGGGGTGGGGGTCAGCAAGCTGGCCGGGGCCCCAGCCGACCAACTGAGGGGCTGGCCGAATGAATGTGGGCCTCGGAGATCCCGTTCATATACTTCGTGTTTACAGTCTGCCGCCCCCAGTGAAACGCGAGAGCCGTTAAGGTATTCGGCCTCCACTGTATCTGCAGCGGCCAGGACAGTGCCTTTAGATCTCTGTGATTTTGTTGAAAGAATGAGCACCCAGACCCCTGATCGCGCTCCTGATTTCCTGGCCCAGACGGACCTCCCACCCTCAGCCACCAATCAAGGCACTTTTGGGGGTACCAGTTAGATGCAGGAACTCCTAAATGAGTGATTCTCAAATTCGCTGGGGGTAAAGGACCAGTTTTCATTTCTAATGCAACATGGACCCATACTTTTGGTAAGGTAAAATGAAAACTAAAAAAGTGAAATAAAAAAACAAAGGTATAGAATGTAAGCCCACAGTTTGTATTATCAGATTAATCAGACATAAAATTACATTTCAATAGATAAAATCAGAACAAACGGAAAAAAAGAAAAATTATGAACACCATTCATTGAAAGTGGGCAAATTAGCAATTAACATAGAGTTGCTACTGCGCTCATAACTTTCTGTCACTTCCCAATCTTAGCTAAACAACAAGTGAGCCCGAAGTGGTGATTCTCCATATCATAAGACTATCTCAGGGGTCAGCGAGCTATACCCCACAGGCCCAATATAGCCACCAAGCGAAGAATGGTTTTCACATTTTAGTAATGGTTGGGATAAAAGTCAAAGGATAATAAGCTTTTGTGACACAAAAAAGTTTATAAAATTCAAATTTTTATGTCAAGTCGCTTAATTAATTATTATTTATCGAATTTCCAACGCAGCCACACTCTGTATTGACTTCGGCTGCTCAGCCATACAAACTACTACAGCAGAGCAACAGAAACCATATGGTCCCCAAAGCCTAAAATCTTTACTGTCTGGCCCTTCACAGGAAAAATTTGCCAACCCTTGGTCCATATGAACATGTTGACAGAACACTGAATTGCAACGTTTAAAGTTTCAATGTGACCAACGCGCTTGATTTTTGCTGGTTAATTTATGTAATCCAAGTTGGATTGACAGCAACACCATCCTCAGAAAATGATGAATACCCAAATTCTAAATATGATTTATTTTTAGGTGGAAAAGGCATTAATAGTTGCACACAGATTAAGAACATTAGATTTCCTTAGTGAATTGTGACTCAGTTTATCCCTGATGCTCTTTGCCCCCTAGCCCATTTTGTCTGATATGTCTGTAGTTATACTAGCTTTCTTTTGGTTAATTCTCTCCTAGTAAATCTTTTTCCAAGCCATCACTTTCAGCCCTTCAGTTGTCATTATGCTTTGAATGTGTCTTTTTTTTTTTAATTTATATTTTATTTTTAGCTGCGTTTTGCTGCACGCGGGCTTTCTCTAGTTGCGGCAAGCGGGGGCTGCTCTTCGTTGCGGTGCGCGGACTTCTCACTGCGGGGGCTTCTCGTTGCGGAGCACGGGCTCTAGGCTCGCGGGCTTAGTAGTTGTGGCCCGCAGGGTCTAGAGCGCAGGCTCAGTATTTGTGGCGCACAGTCTTAGTTGCTCCGTGGCATGTGGGATCTTCCCGGACCAGGGCTCAAACCCGTGTCCCCTGCATTGGCAGGCGGATTCTTAACCACTGCGCCACCAGGGAAGTCCTGAATGTGTCTCTTATATGTGCACTTAGCTGTGGGGAAGAGGCTGGTATCTGCCTATTGATTGATTGATTGATTGATTGGCTGCGTTGGGTCTTCGTTGCTGTGTGCGGGCTTTTCTCTAGTTGCAGCGAGCGGGGGCTACCCTTCATTGCAGTGCACAGGCTTCTCATTGCGGTGGCTTCCCTTGTTGCAGAGCACAGGCTCTACATGCGCAGGCTTCAGTAGTTGTGGCACGTGGGCTCAGTAGTTGTGGCTCGCGGGCTCTAGAGCGCAGGCTCAGTAGTTGTGGCCCACGGGCTTAGTTGCTCCGCGGCACGTGGGATCTTCCCGGACCAGGGCTCAAACCCGTGTCCCCGGCATTGGCAGGCGGATTCTTAACCACTGCACCACCAGGGAAGTCCTGGTATCTGCCTTTTGAAATCTGCTCTCTGCCCTTGTAATAAAAGAACCTCTGGTTTCTAGCTGGGCACAAGGTCACCCAAAATAAAGACTGCATTTCCCAGCATCCTTTGCAACTAGGCGTACCAAGTGAGGAGCCCTGCCTAATAGGGTATAAGTGGTTCATGCTCTTTGCCCCCTTTCTTCTTTGTTCCTGCTTCCAGCCTGCCAGCTGGGAAACAAACAAACATGGCTACACCCTCAGAATGGCAGAGCAGCCAGCAGAAGGAGCCTGAGTCCCCGAAGACCATACAGCTGGATTTCACCTAAGACTCTTCCTGTGGGGGAAATAAACTTCCATCAGTTTAAAGCATTGTTATTTGGGGTCTCCATCACTTACAGGGATCCCAATCTAATACTGATATTTTCTTCTGAGACTGAAACTCTGACTTTTAACCAAAAAACTTAATCTGCCTGTATTTATTGTAATTTTTAAAATAAATTTATTTATTTATTTTTGGCTGCGTTGGGTCTTCGTTGCTGCGCTCGGGTTTTCTCTAGTTGCGGCGAGCGGGGGCTACTCTTTGTTGTGGTGCGCGGGCTTCTCATTGCAGCAGCTTCTCTTGTTGCAGAGCATGGGCTCTAGGCATGCGGGCTTCAGTGATTGCAGCACACAGGCTCAGTAGTTGTGGCGCACGGGCTTAGTTGCTCCGTGGTATGTGGGAGCTTCCTAGACCAGGCCTCAAACCTGTGTCGCCTGCATTGGCAGGCAGATTCCTAACCACTGAGCCACCAGGGAAGCCCTGTTTTGTTTTGTTTTAAGGATGATTTCTACCTTGTGTTTCAATGTTTTCTGTAGACTTTGTTTTTCTTCGCTTTTTTTCCTCTTTCCCAGCCCTCTGCTAGCTTAATCAGGAATTCTTCACTTTCTCCCTTTTCCTCCTCTGTTGATTTGACTATCGAGAATGGAACATTCTATCTCTATTTCTGTTATATTAATGGTTACCCTTACATGATTAACAAAATCTAAAGTTAATCAATGAATCTGTCCTCCTCTAGGAAAAACAAGCATGTCTAGAGTATCCCTTCCCATCTTCCATTTTATTTTTGTCTATTATTTTTTCTAGTCCCTCCTGGTTTTTAAAATCCCCCAAATTATTTTTTTATAGTTAATGCTTCTTTAGATCTACCAATATGTTTACTGATTTCTCTCCTATTATTTAGTACATACTCTGGCTTCAATTTCCTTCCCACTGAAGCCATCCCTTCAACAAGAGTTTGTGGGTGGGAAACCTTTCAGCCTTTGTTTGCTGAAAAAAGTTTACATTTCATCTTCATTCTTGAATAAGATGAGCTAAGTACAGGCTTCTCAGTTGGCATTTTTTTTTCCTCTGCACGTTGAACAATTTATTCCATTTTCCTCTTGCATCTGTTGTTGTCAATGAAAAAAGTCTTTGGAGAGTCTAATTGCTAATCCTTGGTAAGTAATCTGACTTCTCTCTAGAGCTGTTTACAAGATTTGCCTTTTGTAGTCTGCAGTTTCACTGGCATGCATCTAGATATACATTTACTTTAAAAAAAATAAATTTATTTATTTTTGTCTGCGTTGGTCTTCGTTGCTGCGCGCGGGCTTTCTCTAGCTGCGGTGAGCGGGGGCTACTCTTCTTCGTTGCGGTGCACGGGCTTCTCATTGCAGTGACTTCTCTTGTTGCGAAGCACGGGCTCTAGGCACGCGGGCTTCAGTAGTTGTGGCGCACGGGCTTAGTTGCTCTGTGGCGTGTGGGATTTTCCCGGACCAGGGATCGAACGCATGTCCCCTGCATTGGCAGGCGGATTCTTAACCACTGCACCACCGGGGAAGTCCCTATACATTTACTTTTATATATCCTTCTCTGGCTCCAACGTGCTCCTTCAATCTGGACTCTTGCCTTTGTGGACTTCTTTTTATTTCTTTCTTTATTTGGGGCTGTGTTGGGTCTTTGTTGCTGCGCGTGGGCTTTCTCTAGTTGCGGAGAGCGGGGGCTACTCTTTGTTGTGGTTCGCGGGCTTCTCATCGTGGTGGCTTCTCTTGTTGCGGGCACGGGCTCTAGGCGCGGGGGCTTCGGTAGTTGCGGCACGCAGGCTTAGTAGTTGTGGCACGCAGGCTCAGTAGTTGTGGCGCACGGGCTTAGTTGCTCCACAGCATGTGAGATCATTTTCCTCTTGCATCTGTTGTTGTCAATGAAAAAAGTCTTTGGAGAGTCTAATTGCTAATCCTTGGTAAGTAATCTGACTTCTCTCTAGAGCTGTTTACAAGATTTGCCTTTTGTAGTCTGCAGTTGCACTGGCATGCATCTAGATATACATTTACTTTAAAAAAAATAAATTTATTTATTTTTGTCTGCGTTGGTCTTCGTTGCTGCGCGCGGGCTTTCTCTAGCTGCGGTGAGCGGGGGCTACTCTTCTTCGTTGCGGTGCACGGGCTTCTCATTGCAGTGACTTCTCTTGTTGCGAAGCACGGGCTCTAGGCACGCGGGCTTCAGTAGTTGTGGCGCACGGGCTTAGTTGCTCTGTGGCGTGTGGGATTTTCCCGGACCAGGGATCGAACGCATGTCCCCTGCATTGGCAGGCGGATTCTTAACCACTGCACCACCGGGGAAGTCCCTATACATTTACTTTTATATATCCTTCTCTGGCTCCAACGTGCTCCTTCAATCTGGACTCTTGCCTTTGTGGACTTCTTTTTATTTCTTTCTTTATTTGGGGCTGTGTTGGGTCTTTGTTGCTGCGCGTGGGCTTTCTCTAGTTGCGGAGAGCGGGGGCTACTCTTTGTTGTGGTTCGCGGGCTTCTCATCGTGGTGGCTTCTCTTGTTGCGGGCACGGGCTCTAGGCGCGGGGGCTTCGGTAGTTGCGGCACGCAGGCTTAGTAGTTGTGGCACGCAGGCTCAGTAGTTGTGGCGCACGGGCTTAGTTGCTCCACAGCATGTGAGATCTTCCTGGACCAGGGATCGAACCCGTGTCCCCTGCATTGGCAGGCAGATTCTCAAACACTGTGCCACCAGGGAAGTCCCTCTTTGTGGAAGTCTTTATGGAAGTTTTTCAATCGTCATCTCTTTAAATATTGTCTCATGCCCGTTCTCTACATTTTCTTCTTCTGAGACTCCTAATGACTTTTAACTACTCTTTAATATTTTCTGTCTTTCGTTCCTCAATGCTACCTTATGGGTGATTTCTCATATATGCCTTCCAGTCCATTAATCTTTTCTTAAATTGTGTCCAATATGCTGTTTACTTTACCCCTTGATTTTTTTTCATTCCAATGGCTATATCCTCTATTTTTAGAAGTTCTTTTGGGTTATTTTTTTTTTTAATCTTTCTGTTCTGCTTTCGTACCATCCTGTTACTGATAACGGTCTCCTTTCTTTGACCTCAGTTTTTTCTGTTTGTTTTTGCGTTTCCTTAATGGCCTCTTGTACATTGTTCTATGATTTACACTTTGGGTGCTGACTCTTCCGCTTACTCCATCTGCCTAGTCTCCCTCATGGTGATTTGTTTCCTTATGTGATTTGTAATTTTTTGTCATGAGTTCATCTTCAGAAGTGACAGGGTTGTTTGGGTTTTTTTTAAGTCCGATGTGCCCTGGGTTGAAGGAGTGCCTTTCTCAGCAGTTTTTTTTTTTCCTATTTCTTCTGCTTTGCACACCACAGAGATAGACCGCACTCCTGCTTGACGTGCAGACCCGAGTCGCAGGTTCACTGGGGTAACTTTTTCCACTCAAGGTCCTGAACATCTGTACCTCGTCACTTTCTCAGGCTGGTGGGTGGAGGTATATTTTGGTCGCCTTTTCAAGAACAGGGTAGCCCGTTGAGACGCTGGATTGTACTGACCTCATGTCCTGCTCCCCAGCCTCTTACAGGTCTTTTGTCCCTCCTGGGTGTCAGAGCCCAGGCTCCTGAACCTCTCCACCTCTGAAGCCCCCATGGCATCTTCTCCTTCCCACCACCCAGCTTTGGGTTCTCCCTTTGTCTTTGGTCCCCCGGGGTCATCCCTTTCTTTCACGTTCAGCTTTAAATAAAAACAAAACCAAAAACGTTTCCGCATATAAAGAGTGGGAGGTGTCCGGCCACCTTCTCAATTCACCATGTTACCAGAACCAACCCCTACACTGCCCCATCTCTGAATGCGGCCCGTGCCAGGGAGCTCCCCACCTCCCAGGGGGCTGGAGAGACTCAAATCTTGCTCACATCGGGGAATGATGGGCGGTTGAGGGCAGGTTTCCTCCAGGCAGCTCGGGTGGAAGGGAGGGGAGGATGAGGGTGGGCAGGTGACATCACAAGCCAACTCTCCAGCCAGAGGTGGTCAGGAGCAGAAGAAGCCTGGGGCTGCTGGGTTTCTTTCATCCTGGGGCCTTGTAGGGAGGGTCCGCAGCATGAACCTTGCTGGCGTCTGGGGCCAGAGGGGCAACAGTCTCCCTCCTGGAGCCTCAGTGGGTAGAAAGCATCATCACAAACTCTGCGGGGGAGAAGGGGCGGGGCTTGGGCCAGTCCAGGTCAGCCATGCCAGGAGGCACTGAGCTCAGCCTGGGAGCCGGAGGGATGGGCGTTTGTCCAGGAAGGAGAACTCACCATCAAAGTCTATGGTGCCGTCCCCATTGAGGTCCACTTCTCGGAGCATCTCGTCCAGCTCAGGACCCACCAGTGGCTCCCCCAGCAGAGCCGGTGCTGCCTGTCGCAGCTCTGCCACCGTGATTCGCCCGTCCCTGTCCCTGTCAAACTGGGGTTCCAGCAGGGCTCAGCCCTTCCTACCCAAAGCTGCCTCTGCCTGTACCCGCCTCCACCTTGCCGCATCCTGTGCCCGGACGCCCACACCTTGGTCCGCCCACACCCTCCTCCTCCTCCCAGGCTGAGGCCCTGAGCTCCCCGCCCCCTCCGACCCCTCCCCAGCCCTAGTCCCCCCAGCTGCAGGGCTCGGGGCCTCCAGAGGCTGAGGCTCCCAGTCTCCCCTGGCCTCCTGCGGGGAGGCCAGTAAGGATGCCGCCCAGCCACCCACCCACCCACCGCCCACCCGGACGCGCCACACCTCGCGGAAGGCGATGCGCAGCTCCCGCACCCCCAGCATGTGCGCCGTCTCCTGCCTCAGCTTCGGGCCCATCATCTCCACAAACTCCTCGAAGTCCACGCGGCCACCCACTGCGGACCCAGGCAGAGGGTCACGGTGGTGAGGGCTGGGGCCCGAGGAGGGGCGTCCCAGGGGCCAGCCCCTCCCCGGCTCTGCATCCAGGAAGGACACCTGTGTCCACGTCCCTGGGCGGGGGGGGGGCGGGTCAGGGGGGTGCGCCTCCACCTTGCCGCATCCTGTGCCCGGACGCCCACACCTTGGTCCGCCCACACCCTCCTCCTCCTCCCAGGCTGAGGCCCTGAGCTCCCCGCCCCCTCCGACCCCACCCCAGCCCTAGTCCCCCCAGCTGCAGGGCTCGGGGCCTCCAGAGGCTGAGGCTCCCAGTCTCCCCTGGCCTCCTGCGGGGAGGCCAGTAAGGATGCCGCCCAGCCACCCACCCACCCACCGCCCACCCGGACGCGCCACACCTCGCGGAAGGCGATGCGCAGCTCCCGCACCCCCAGCATGTGCGCCGTCTCCTGCCTCAGCTTCGGGCCCATCATCTCCACAAACTCCTCGAAGTCCACGCGGCCACCCACTGCGGACCCAGGCAGAGGGTCACGGTGGTGAGGGCTGGGGCCCGAGGAGGGGCGTCCCAGGGGCCAGCCCCTCCCCGGCTCTGCATCCAGGAAGGACACCTGTGTCCACGTCCCTGGGCGGGGGGGGGGCGGGTCAGGGGGGTGGGAGGCTACAGCCCGGGGCTCCGCCGATGGGGGCAAAGCGCTCAGGTGCTCTCAGTGAAGCACCGGGCGAGGGGGAAAGAGACCAGGCTGTGGAAGCAGACAGGCCCCAGGTGCCAAGCCTCCTGGCCCTGCCACTGAGGGTGTGGCCTTGGGTGACTTACTGAGCCTACCTCCTCATGGCGGACAGGGTGCTGATGGGGCTGGGCTCGTGGCTGTGAAGTGCCAGAACCCCACAGGCGGCAGCAAAGACCCCTAAGAAGCGTCCCCAGGTTGACCCTGGATTCTAAGGTGCCGCCAATCATAAAAAGCACCCGTGGTCAACTAACAGCTTTGGGGAAAAGACAGAAGCATGACACGAAAATAGTCACGTCAACTGTAAATCACATCCACTCCGGAAACTGTAAAGAAAAAGCAAAGGCGGGAGTCCTGGGATGGAAGGAATCTGAGAGTCGACCAATCGGCTAATGCTAATCCCGCAAGGGCAGCCCATCAGACATTTAATCGCAAGGAATGGCCGGGGTTCTCTCACGCTCGCTCGGCCTCACAGGACCTCAGGAGGCTCTCTTCAGGCGCCTCGGGAGGGTCAGAGAGAGAGAGACAGAGACAGCCCTGGTGGCTGGGACCAGCACGGACCACTTTACCTCAGTCAGGGACGGGGGTCCTCGACCTGAGCCCCAAGGGGCTCTCTTGGGTCACCCGGTGCCTTCCTTGTCACCCTCGACCCCTGCGCCCCGGGGCCAGCGTCAGACTGTCCTGGAAACTGTCACCCCCTCACGCCACCGTCACCGGGGCCTCACCCCACAGCCACCTCCCACCACCTCTCGTTCCCCGGAACCACGAGGCCCGGAGGGGACCCGGACCCGGGCTGCAAAGCCAGGTGGCCCGGCCGCCCCGCCCCGCCCCGCCCCCAGGCAGGTGTGGTCAAGCACTGACTTCGCATCTTGACATGCTGGGAGACCTCGATGAGCTCCATCTCCGTGGGCATGTAGCCCAGTGTCCGCATGCACTCGCCCAGGTCCCGGTAGCCGAGGTAACCATCGCGGTCCGTGTCAAACTCCTCGAAGGCAGCCTGAAGCTCTGCAGGGGAGGGAGGTCAGGCGCAGGCAGCCAGGCTCTGGGGCGCCTCCCACCCGCCGTTGCCAGCACGGGCCACTCACCATCCAGCTCCTCGGGGCCCAGCTCGCGGTCCTGCAGGGGCATAGTCCAGCGTGTCCCTGGGGCCGGCCGGGGCTCTGGCCGCCCTTCCCCCTCCAGCCCCAGCCCACGCTGGCCTGGCAGGGCCCATCCCGCAAGGGCAGGAGAAGGCAGCTGAAGTCCCGCGGGCCCCAGGAGAAGAGATGACCCCCTTCCTGCTCCTGGGGCCCCACGCTGCCACAGATCCCTGGGCTTGGGGTCTAGCTCTCCGCCCACTGCCCAGGCCACCCCCAAACTGCAGAAACTCTAGCCCCTCAGCCCAGGCTCCTGAGCCTGGAGCAGAAGCTGGAGGAGGCCTGAGTATAAGGGGCAGGGTGGGCTGAGCCCGAGCCCAGGAGTCCCCAACCTCACCCCCAGCCCCCCCAGCCCTGCCGCAGCCCCACCTGACCTTCCCAAAGACGCGGCTGAGCAGGGGCCCGTATGTCCTCTGAGCAGGGTCGTGCCGGGGGGCAGGACGATGCCGGTGGGACTGGCGACGAGAGGCGGGCCCCTCCTGCCCGTCTCCAGTCCGGGCGGGGTTCTTGCTGCTCTCCTGGGCCTTGGGGCCCTGCGGGAGGGTCTGCTCCCCAGAGCTGCCAGTGCCCCTCCGGGACCCTCGGAGCCCCTCCGCCCTCTTGCTGCCCCTCCTCCTGGTCAAGGGGAACCCCTCGGCACCACTACTGGGAGCCATGACCCCCACAGGGGGCTTCCGGGGTCCGGGGGGCGGGTCTGGGCCACGCTGCCCCCTCACCTGCTCTGTGGCCATGCGGAGAGGGGTGACGGGGCTCAGAGGTGCAGCACCAGCGTGCACCCCTGCCTCTCCGGACCCATAAAGCTGCTTATGCACCCCCAGCCTGAGGGCTGATGGTCAGGGATCGGGCCCTGAGGGGGATTAGGGTAAGTGAGGCAGGCAGCCCAGGCCCTAATCCCAGCCCTCTGCCTGGGGGTGGCCGAGGCAGAGCCAGATGGGTCAGGGGAGCCATCCTCAGCAGCACAGCGTGCCAGGACACGTTGGCTGCAGTGAGCTTTGGACGCCAGCTCTGCCGCTTATGAGCTGGGAGACCCAGCAACTTCACCTCTCTAAGCCTCAGTTGCCTCATCTGTAAGACGGAGGCAATATTGCTGAAGCGTCAAAGACAGCCCAGTTGTATGAGATGGGTAGGATTTAGCTGAGGGAGGACACGGAGAGGCATCTCAAGCAGGAGGAAGGGTGTGGGCAAAGGCTGGGAGGTGGGCAAGGAGAGGGTGAGCTGTCCACCGTGGCCCCCACGTGGGCGACATCCTGGCCGGAGCAGAGGGTATGTGAAATTCAGGCAGAGAGGCCAGACCATAGAGGCCTTGAATCACAGATGATTGAGGGTCATGGGGGTGACCTCGGAGGAGGTGGACCCTGGGGGAACCCAGAGCCTGCCCTGAGCTGGAGGGACCCAGGGCGAGGGGTTTCAGCCATCTGGCCCTGTCAGGAATAGGGGGGCCTGGCTGGTCACTTGGCCCTACTGGGCCGGGGTTAGGGTTTCCCGGCGAGCAGCCCCATGAATGATTGATGTCCTCCCAGCTTGGGTTTCACACCGGCCGCCTCAGTGCCGCCGGGCGCCATGCCTCAGGCCCCGGCGTGGGGCCGTGCGGACGGCCGGACCTCTGCGCAGGCAGGCACGCCCTGCTGCTTCCAGCCAGCAGCCTGCACCTTACAGGTAAGCCAGGCCTCACCAGCCGGCCCAGGGGGAGCCCAGGGCTCTGATCCAGTAGGGGCTGGAGCTTGCCGAGCGGGGTCTGCCTGAGTAAGGGCCCTGGAGGTGGGGAGACAAGCAGGCTGAAGGGTCAAGTGGCTGGAGCCATGGGCCACGCGGCAGGATCCAGTCTTTCCTGGACATCTAGTTTCTCCACCCTCAGAGGGAACCACCCTCCCCCGTCTAGGGAAGGTGGGGTGAGGGCGGTGAGCCTCTTGGGACCCAGCCGCCCTCATCCTCATCGCACGGCTGAGTCCCCTGCCCCCTTTTCTACTTAGTAGCCCCAGGGGACAAGTGGGGGCCACTGTCTGCCCCAGACTCCCTGTCCACACTCGGATTCCTATGGGCCCAGGGGACGTGAGCCCTTCCTTCTTGGAATCTTTTTTCTTTTTTTGGCCGCACCACACGGCACGCGGGATCCTAGTTCCCCGACCAGGGATGGAACCCGCGCCCCCTGCAGTGGATTCTTAACCACTGGACCGCCAGGGGAGCCCGAATCTTAAACATTTGAACCCAGGATACCGACTGAAAGGAGCCTGTGACGCTCTGACCGAGTGGCTTTTTTGTTTTGCTTTGGTTTGTTTTTTGGGCCACGCCGCGCGGCCTGAGGGATCTTAATTCCCCAACCAGGGATGAAAACGGGGCCCATGGCAGTGAAAGCGCGGAGTCCTAACCACTGGACCGCCAGAGAATTCCCAAGTGGTTTTTAGAGTGTGTTCCCTGGAGCCCTAAGAGTGCTCTCCCTCCATTATCCTGAGCACGCAGTTTTAGTTCACATAGGAGCTCTGCTATAATATTTTAATTGAAAGGTATCTGAAAGCCTCCGGTTTGGTCTGCTTGGGCGCAGCGAGAGTTCCGTGTAGCAGAATGATTAGGGTCCCGGTTGGAGCCCACGTTCCTACCTCTGACCTTGGGCAAGTCACTGATCCTCTGAAGCTTCCTCTCCTTTTACCTGTAGAATGGATTGTATGAGGACTAGGTGAGGTCATCTGTTTAAAGTCCCTGGCAAAGGTCAAGTACCCCAAGGGTGATGATGCTGGCCCAGAGAGGGACAGCGACTTGCATGGAGATGCACAGCATCCTCTCTCTTCTTTTCAGCCATTCGTGCCTTCGCTGATTCACCAGGCACCCACTCCACGCCCAGTGGGACACTGGGGACCTCAGATGGACACGGCTATGGAAGTCAACCTGGGTGCCGCCGGCCGCGGGCCCCGCACAGAGCTCGACGACAAGGACTACCCCCAGGGCGCCTGGGACACGGTCTTCCTGGTGGCCCTGCTGCTCCTGGGGCTGCCAGCCAACGGGCTCATGGCCTGGCTGGCCGGCTCGCAGGCCCGGCAGGGAGCGGGCACGCGGCTCGCCCTGCTCCTGCTCAGCCTGGCCCTCTCTGACTTTCTGTTCCTGGCGGCAGCAGCCTTCCAGATCCTGGAGATCCAGCATGGAGGGCACTGGCCGCTGGGGACGGCCGCCTGCCGCCTCTACTACTTCCTGTGGGGTGTGTCCTACTCCTCCGGCCTCTTCCTGCTGACAGCCCTCAGCCTGGACCGCTGCCTGCTTGCGCTGTGCCCTCGCTGGTACCCCGGGCACCGCCCAGCCCGCCTGCCCCTCTGGGTCTGTTCCGGGGTCTGGGTGCTGGCCACCCTCTTCAGTGTGCCCTGGCTGGTGTTCCCCGAGGCCGCCGTCTGGTGGTACGACCTGGTCATCTGCCTGGACTTCTGGGACAGCGAGGAGCTGCCGCTGCGGATGCTCGAGATCCTGGGGGGGTTCCTGCCTTTCCTCCTGCTGCTCGTCTGCCACGTGCTCACCCAGGCTGCCACCTGCAGAACCTGCCGCCAGCAGCCCGGGTCCGCGGCCTGCCGAGGCTTTGCCCGCGTGGCCAAGACCATTCTGTCAGCCTATGTGGTCCTGAGGCTGCCCTACCAGCTGGCGCAGCTGCTGTACCTGGCCTTCCTGTGGGACGTCTACCCCGGCTACCTGCTCTGGGAGGCCCTGGTCTACTCCGACTACCTGATCCTGCTCGACAGCTGCCTCAGTCCCTTCCTCTGCCTCCTGGCCAGCGCCGACCTCCGGGCCCTGCTGCACGCCATGCTCTCCTCCTTCGCCGCAGCTCTCTGTGAGGAGCGGCCGGGCAGCTTGGCTCCGGCTGAGCCACCGACCCAAGCGGGCGCCGCGGATCAGACGCCACCAGGGCCGGTGGCCGAGGCCCAGCCACAGGTGAACCCCACAGCCCAGCCACTGTTGGAGTCCGTGGCCCCGCCACAGTCAGACTCTCTGGTCCAGCCTCAGCTGAACCCCAGGGCCCAGCCCCAGGAGAACCACGAGGCCCAGCGCCAGCTGGATGCCGGGGCCCAGCCACAGGCAAGCCCTGAGGCCCAGCCCCCCGGAGCCCCGGTCAGCTCAGCCCCCAGCCCCTGTGACGAAGCCTCCTCTGCCCCCTCCACGGACTCCACCCCAGAGGCCCCCGTGAACCCGGCCGAACCTGCTGCCTCGGAGGGAGAAAGGCCCAGCAGCGCCCCGCAGGAGGAGGCCCCGGGTGCAGGCCCCACGTGAGAGTCTGGGAAAGCCAGGGCCGCCAGGGCAGCAGAAAAGCTGGGGAGACAGAGGAACCAGCCGGTCAGAGGACGACGGCTGCCGTGGAGGAAGTCCTCGTGGAAAACCCCAGCGAGTCCCTTGGCCTGGCAGACGGACCTGGGCGACGGGAACACGAAGCAGCCGAAAGTCCCGGACAGTCTGTTGTGAGCGCCGTGTCCCTGCCCGGATCCCAGCAAGCTCCTCCGTGCTTGGCCCACACACGGTGCTCCAACAGTCCCCTGAGCTACCACAGCTGATGGCGCCCTGCCGGGCTCTGCCCTCCAATGGCCCCCAGACCCCACGGACAGTCTCCCCTTAGCCTCGGTCCTGCAGGAGAAAGACTGGCAGGGTGACTTCTCTGGGCTTGATCTGACCTCCCCTGCTCCTTCCCTCCCTGCCCTCCTTCCTGTCCCAACCCCTAACCGGGATACGAGGAGCGGAGGAGGAAGTCCCTGCAGAGAAGGGGGCCATTCATCAGGAGCCCAGGCTCTTAGGAGCCCACAAGCTGGCCTGGCACGGCCAAGCCCTCTCTGCCAGCCCCCTGCACCCAACAGGCAAGTGGGGCTGGGGCAGGACCTCCCTCAGCAAGCTGGTGGGGGCAGAGGCGAGAGCTAGCAAGGCTGGATTCAAATCCGGCGCTGGGTGACTCTGGACAAGCTGGTTCACCCTCTGAGCTCCTGTGTCATCTGGCATTGTGAGGGTTAAATGAGAAAGTGTGCGAGGTGCCTGGCAGGAACCGGCACACAGCAGGGGCTCAGTGAACAGGTGCTCTTCCTTCACGGACATCCAGGGATGTCCCTGCAGGGCCTGGGGCTGGATCGGAGGAGGTGCCACCTGGCCTGAGCATCTGGGATCCTGCGAACTTCGGGGCAGAACATGGTGCCCATGACCAGCTCTGGGCTGCAGACAGCCAGGTGGCCTGAGAGAGCACCGGCCCGCCTCCGTGCCTCGGGCAGCTCCAGGGGACTGCAAGGTCTGCTACGTTTAAGGGTTCGAGCGCTCACCTGCCCATCCCCCACCACGGAGGAGGTACAGAGTGCCCTGGTCCTGCCTCAGCCTGAGCTCCTTCTATACACTCAGCCCAGATGCAGAGATGGGGAGATGCCCACGCAGAGAACTCTAGGGGCCCGTGGCTCCAGAGATAGCACAGGCTCCTTGGAGGTCGCACGGTGTCTCTAGGGCAGAGCCAGCCTCCTCCCTCCTAAGCTGCAGACACTGCTAGAAAAACTAGGAAGCGCTGAAGGTCTATTTTCAGGACCCCCCCCCCCCGCCCACGCCACTTCCTTTTCATACCCATCACTCTCTACTGGCACTCACCCCACCCAATCCTCCAGAGATAGCACAGGCTCCTTGGAGGTCGCACGGTGTCTCTAGGGCAGAGCCAGCCTCCTCCCTCCTAAGCTGCAGACACTGCTAGAAAAACTAGGAAGCGCTGAAGGTCTATTTTCAGGACCCCCCCCCCCGCCCACGCCACTTCCTTTTCATACCCATCACTCTCTACTGGCACTCACCCCACCCAATCCCCAGGGTTCCGAAATCATGAACCCTTTCCCCTTTCACCCCCCGCCCCCCCATCCTTTCCCATTAGCTCAGCGTTGTGACCTTTAGAAGCTGAGAGATGCCCTTACCAGTAGGTGTAAATGACAATGACATTTTACGTGCTACCCTTCCCAGGGGTGCTTGCTGTATAGGCAGACTGAAGTGGTGCAGTCAGATTTGGATTCTGGTCCCCAGGTCTCTCTTTGCCTCAGTTTTCTCCTCTGTAAAATGGGGTGATAACATTCCCTTTGCAAGTGTGGCTGTTGTGATCATTAACCAAACCCGGGGATGGAAGCATGTTGGGTGGTGGTGTTGCTGATACCAGCAGCATAATCATAGCACTTCCTGCAGTTGTGGGCACCGAGGCTGGTGGGAGAGATTTCTGGACAGGCACAAATTTGTTGAATTCATTCATTCAGCAAATATTTATTGAGCACTTGTTAGGTGCGTTCTCAGCTGGCCTTCCATCTTGGGTGGGGTTAGCACATGGCCTCTAGTGCCCCTCAGAGGTTGTTTGAATCCTGCTTCTCCACAGCTCACCAGCTGTGTGATCTTCAGCAAGGCTCTTGGCCTCTTTGAGACTCAGTTTCCGCATCTGTAAAATGGGGATCATAATAATGGTTCCATTTTCTAAGAGTGTTAATCCCTGTGAAGTGCTCGGTTCCTTGCCTGGCACACAGTGCTTAATAATTGTTAGCAACTAATTCGATTATGCCAGTGGACACCCCCAGGTCTCACTCAGGCCTGGGACAGCACTGACCCCCCCAGAGCCCATGTAGCAGCATCCTGCCCACCAGGCATTGCCCCCCCACCCCGCCCCACCACACAGCCTCCTCCTCCACTTTCCAAATGCTTTCACACTCCCCACCCCATTGGACTGCACACTTCCTGAGGGCAGGGTCTGGACTGATGTCCCCCTTGCAGAGTGCCCCTCTTCCTTCTCCCAGGTAGGGATCTCGAAGCTTTTTCACATGGCAGGCAGATCAGGGACTAAATCCTCAGTGCCAGCCACCTGCCTTCAACTCTGGTCCATACTCCTAACCCCGCCTCTTGGGGGACCTCCCTGGCGGTCCAGTGGTTAAGACTCCCCGCTTCCACTGCAGGGGGTGTGGGTTCGATCCCTGGTTGGGGAACTAAGATCCCACATGCCACGCGGTGTGCGGCCAAAAGATGCTACTAACCCTACCTCTTGGAGAGTGGGCCAGCCCCACCTCCAAGGTCCCAGAAGGGAACCCTACTCATAATGGGTACTTGCCATCCAGGAGAAAGAGCAGTGCCATGAAGGGTTTTGTGAGATAAAGAGGAGCTCTCCTCCCGGCCCACAGAGGAGGGTTTTGTATCGGAGGAAACATGCACACCCAAGGCCAGAGAGGATGAAGGGAGGGCTTACCCCCAACATTCCACAGCCCCTCCCCTCACCCCTAACACACTCCATGGGGCTGGGCTCCTGTTGCCCTCTGGAAGATTCATCCCTTCTGCAGGTGAGAGACACACTTCCCTCTCCTTCATAGGCACCAGACATTGAGAGCTGTGAATATGAACATTTTTCAGTTCCACATTCAGGGCTGCCGTTCATTTATTCATTCAGTATACATTAATTGAACACATACTGTACGCTAGGTCTTGTTCCAGGAAATGGGGATACGGTGGGAAACAAGGCAAAGTGCAATCCTCAATTTGTGGACGTCCTAGCGGGACAAGGCAGACAAAAAGCAAACACACAAATAATTAGGGAATTCCCTGGTGGTCCAGTGGTTGGGACGCTGAGCTGTCACTCCTGGGGGGCACAGGTTCGATCCCTGGTTGGGGAACTAAGATCCCACAAGCTGTGCAGTGCGGCCAAAAATAAAAAATAAAGCAAATACACAAAATAATTATACAATATAACATAAGGTAGTGATTAAGAACGTACAGGGGGAACAAGTAAGGGCCAGAGAGTGATGGGTGAGGGGGATGGTCAGGGAGGGCCCCCAGAGGAGGTGACATTTGAGCAGAGACCTGGAGGAAGTGAGGGATGGAGCCTTTTCAACATCTGGGGGAAGAGCTTCCAGATGGAGGGAACAGGATGTGCCAAAGCCCTGGGGTGGGAAGGGAGGTGGTGTATTTCAGGGATGAGGAGGGTCAGTGTCGCTGGGCCACATGCAGAGAGGATGGTGGAAGGTAACAGGTGGGGGAGGGGGCAATGTCGGAGGGTCACTGATGTGATGAAGGGCCAACGGAGAGGGTTCAGGGTAGGGGATCTGGTGTGGGCTTTAGACAGACCCCTGGCTGTTGCCTGGGGGACACAACAGAGAGGGAAGCTTTGTGGCTGCATTTCCTCTTCCAAACCACCCACATTCTGGTCCTGGGCTGGAAGGATTGGCCTGTCCTAGGGGTTATGGAGCAGTGGGAAAAGCAAGGATTTTGGAGTCAAACAGAATGCCAGCTTGGAGGGGGCAGATTCTGCCTGTGGGACCCACAGGGATACCTAAGCCTGCCAGGGTGGGATGGGGATGGGGTAGATCCAGGAGGCCGGCCTGTCTCAGGAGCTGGCCAGGAGGAGGGAGACATCTGTGGACAGACCTCCAGGCCTCGGTGGGAGATGGCTGAGGAACGCAAGGAAGGTTTGAGGGGTCTGGAGGGCATGGCCCTATTTCTCTTTTTAATAAGGAGGCCAGGCAGGACCCAAAGGTGTTCACCGGGGAGAATGAGAGGGCTGGGCCTTCCACTCGCCCCCTAAAACACCACTGTTTTATTTACATTGTACCAGGAGCACGTACCTTTATAACTTGAGGCACGTGAATATACCGCCTGTCCGAGTAGATACTATATTTCAGCGTCGAGGTGGACTCGACCGGGAAGTATGCATTGAGGTGGGGGATTGGGAGGGCGGGCCATTGAGGTGGGGGATTGGGAGGGCGGGCTCCACCCAACCCTGGCGACTCCTGATGACGCCGACAGGAGGAGCAAGATGGGGAAGGGGTCCGGGTCTGCCACCAGGATGCCGCACTACAGCCCCATCCCCATCCCGGCCCCTGCCCCTTTGCCCCAGAGGGACCGGGGGGGAGGGGCTGCGGGGCGGAGCTCTCTCAGGCCCCGCCCAGGACCCGCCCCCGCGCCCCCTGAGGCCCCGGCCCCGCACTCCTCAGGTTCCGGCCTGCCAGGCAACAGCTCACAGCCTCCCGCCCCGCCCCTCCGCGCGTGACCTCGGCCCCGCCCCCTTGAGCCCCCGCCCCGCCCCTCTCTCCTCTGTCACTTCCTGATTCCCGCTTCCTGCTTCCCAGAGACTGGGATACGGAGCCACCCGAGGACAGTGCTGCAGCCTCCCGGCGTCCCTGGTGAGCGCGACGGGCCGGGGCTGGGGGCTCAGGCGGGGGGTTGGGCGGGACTTCGGGGGCAGAGCCGCAGGGGGCTGGGGTGGGGGTCGCGAGTCCGAGGAGCCCTTCCCGTCCGCGGCGCCCCACCCTCAGTCCCAACTCCCCCTGGCCGCTCAGCGTCTCCCCTGCCAGACCGGGATCCTTGAAGTTGGGCTCCCGCTTCACCTTGGACCCTGCTCTGAGGGCGCTCTGGGATGGTCTGTGGCTGGGAGCGGCGTCCCGACCCCCGCCCAGTCCTGCCAGGCCCCCTGGACCGGCCTGGGGCTCCCTGCACATTCCTGCAGGCACTGCACATTCCGTGGGACCCAGAACTGTGGCCTAGCGCGGACCCACAACGGAGATCATTCCGGCCTCCTCTGTCTGTCCTCCCCATCACCCTGCTTCCAAATCCTGGTCAGGAAGGAGCCTTCTGGGAACTGACTAGGACCCACTGAGGAGCTCAGCTGGCACCGGCTCGGGCACCTCCCCCCCCCACACACACACGCATACCAGAGTCCGGGGACAGGCCCTGGGTAGCGTCCAGCAGAGCCCCTCAGGACTCAGCAGTGGTTCTGCAGGAGGTCAATGCATTTTGCCTTCAGATCCCCCCTTGGGGAGAGGTGGCCAGGTCTGCCCTGTGACCCTATCCTGTAACTTGGGAAACCGAGAGCCAGGCAGGTTATCAGGCCCCGGCGCCCTGTTGCATCCTTCCCGCTCCCTTCGTGCAGCCCTGGGAGGCTTGGGGGTTGTTGGGAGGGGCAGAGGCTGACCTATGCTTCCACCCTGCAGTCATGTTCCGCAAAGTGGTCCGGCAGAGCAAATTCCGACATGTGTTCGGGCAGCCTGTCAAGAATGACCAGTGCTATGAGGACATTCGAGTGTCCCGTGTCACCTGGGACAGCACCTTCTGCGCCGTCAACCCCAAGTTCCTGGCAGTGATTGTGGAGGCCAGCGGTGGAGGCGCCTTCCTGGTGCTCCCCCTAAGCAAGGTGGGCCCCATCGGGGCTGGGAGGAGACTGGAGCCAGCTTGGTCGCATCTGCCAGGTCTCTCTGCTCCCTTCACAACCCGTAATTTGCCCATCCCCACACTGCCGGGCAGGTGTCGTAATCCACATTTACTGCCTGGGCGGTGTTAGCACAGATAGGGAAAGTCTGTTTTTTATTGCCACGGAGTCAGAGGCAGAGGCAACAAACGTCTCCCGCTCACCTGGTGACACCTGTGAGGAAGGGGTGGGTCAGGAGGAGGCGGGGTGAGAGCCACATCTGGGCCACCTGTGGGCCAGGCCAACCGCGTCATTCCCCGTCCACAGAGCGGAGGGCTGACGTTCTGGGAGGGGTGGAGCCTGGGCATCTTGGGTCCCCCTTGACTGGCCCCCTCATGCCTGCAGACCGGCCGCATTGACAAGGCCTACCCGACAGTGTGCGGACACACAGGGCCTGTCCTGGACATTGACTGGTGTCCCCACAATGACGAAGTCATCGCCAGCGGCTCAGAGGACTGCACGGTCATGGTGAGGCATGGGGCTGTGATGGGGCGGGGGTCGCAGATGTGGCTCAAGGCTCCTGGCAGCGGGGCCAAGCGGGGGCCTCAGCTGCCCTCCCCGCCCCTCCCCAGGTGTGGCAGATCCCGGAGAACGGGCTGGTCTCCCCGCTGACAGAGCCGGTGGTGGTGCTCGAGGGGCACACCAAGCGAGTGGGCATCACCACCTGGCACCCGACGGCCCGCAACGTGCTGCTCAGCGCAGGTCTGCACCACCGCCCCCGCCCTGCCCCTCTACGCGCACAGCTCCGCGGCATCCCACACCCTCTCCCAGGCCCGTCTGACACCCAGGAAGGTTGAGGCCCACAGAGGTCGAGTGCCGGGTCAGGTCCCAGGAGGGTGGTCAGGGCTGATGGCCCCCTGCCCGGCAGGCTGCGACAACGTGGTGCTCATCTGGAACGTGGGCACGGCGGAGGAGCTGTACCGCCTGGACAGCCTGCACCCCGACCTCATCTACAACGTCAGCTGGAACCGCGAGGGCAGCCTCTTCTGCACCGCGTGCAAGGACAAGAGCGTGCGCATCATTGACCCCCGCCGGGGGACTCT
Source organism: Physeter macrocephalus (assembly GCF_002837175.3). Lineage (NCBI taxonomy): Eukaryota > Metazoa > Chordata > Mammalia > Artiodactyla > Physeteridae > Physeter > Physeter macrocephalus. The sequence goes on along the minus strand of NW_021145372.1, from coordinate 49,235 downwards.
GGTGGCGGTACGTGGCCCTGGAGGGTGAGGATGGACGCAGACTGGCCGAGGGGCTCTCTTGGGGCTCCACCCTGACGACCGCTCCATCTCCCCGGCAGGAGCGGGAGAAGGCTCACGAGGGGGCCCGGCCCATGCGGGCCATCTTCCTGGCGGACGGCAAGGTGTTCACCACGGGCTTCAGCCGCATGAGCGAGCGGCAGCTGGCGCTCTGGGACCCAGTGAGTGGCCCGAGCGGGCGGCCTCGAGGCGGGCTCCACCCTGGGCGAGGAGGGCGGGGGTCACCCGGAGAGGCCTGTCGTTCCCAGGTTCTCAGCCTGGCACCTGAGGCAGCCAGGACCTGGAGCCCTGCCAGCCTCTCCTCTCCCTGCCCCCTGCTCTCTGGCCTCCCCCACCGCCTCCACCTGCCTCCGTGTCTGCCCACAGTGTTCTTGCCCCCTGAAAGGCCCTTCCCTCCTTTGCTTGTCTGTCAACACTCAGCTGTCCTTCGAGGCCCAGTGCAGAGGTCCCCTTCTCCGGGGAGGCTTCCAGCCTTTCCTGTGAAGTGCTCTGTCCCACAGGCTTAACCTTGTGTCTAGTGACCTCCAGGGCCCCCTCTGAGACAGCAGCTAGTGCTCCCCGGCACCCCGGGCTCCCGCGTGGTGGGGACTTTCTTAGTACTTGTTTGGTGGCCTGGGGGTAGTCTGAAGGCCTGGAGTAGGCGGGGAAAATGGGCCCGTGCGAGTGGAGGGAGGGGAGCCAGGAGGGCCTGGCGGGACTACACCGTGTGGGCAAAGGGTGGCAGTGGTAGGGGCAGTGCCAGCCGGCTTGTGAGGCTAGCTGGGGCCAGTCCCAGTGACGGGTTAGGACAGTGAGGGGAGAGGGGAGGCTCTGGCCTGGCCTGACTGCCCCTCAACCCATGTGCCAGGAGAACTTGGGGGAGCCCATGGCCCTGCAGGAGTTGGACTCTAGCAACGGGGCTCTGTTGCCCTTCTATGACCCTGACACCAACGTGGTCTACGTCTGTGGCAAGGTAGGGCTGGGCAGGGCCGGCGGGGACAGGGAAGAGATAGGCAGGCCCGGGTGCTGACCCCCACCCCTCCCGCCCTGCAGGGTGACTCCAGCATCCGGTACTTTGAGATCACAGACGAGCCCCCCTACATCCACTTCCTGAACACGTTCACCAGCAAAGAGCCCCAGAGGGGCATGGGCAGCATGCCCAAGAGGGGCTTGGAGGTCAGCAAGTGCGAGATTGCCCGGTAAGAAGGTGGATGTAGGGGGCTGCTCAGGGGCAGGAGCCGGCCCAGAGGGGCCCCGGGGTCAGGGGCCAGCCTGTGGGAGGGGCCAGGGTAAGGACTGGAAGGGGAGAGCTGGGAGAGCTGGGAGAGCTGGGAGGGGCAGGTTCCACCCATGGGTCCTCCCTCCCCGCCCTTTCCCAGGTTCTACAAACTGCATGAGCGCAAGTGTGAGCCCATCGTCATGACTGTGCCACGAAAGGTGAGGCCACCTAGTTCCCTGCCCACCCGCTCCCTTTCTAGCAGACAGACCACACAGGGGTGACCAAGGTGAGGCTTATGAATGGGACATGGCCGAGTGTGGGTGTAGTCAGTGGGCTGGATAGACGCCAGCGTGCCCAGCCAGGCGCAGGCAGGGATGAAACACAGGGTGAACTGAGGCCTCGCTCTGCATGAGCCACAGGAGACAGATACTGGGCAGCCTTGGAGGTCTCCCTGTAGGAGGCAGCATGGCTGGGGCAGGGCCTCCAACGAGGGGCGGGTAGTAAGCCAGGCGCAGGCACGGAGGTGGGAATGGAAAGAGGGGCGGGGAGTCTGGCTGCAGTGGAGGCTCCCGTGAGGTGGGGACTCGGCCACGTGGGGCTCGGCCTCAGAGCCCCAGCTGAGAGCCTTGAACGTGCTTCATTTCTCTCCAGCCAGCGTTTGCTGAGGGCACAGGGTAGCGTGCCAGGCACGTCCAGGGAGCAGAGCTGAGGACGAGTTTGACGGGGCCACAGCCCCAGGGACTCACTGTCCACGGGGCACAGGCGTGGCTCCCAGAGTCCCACAAAGCCACGTCGCTGGCCCCTGCTTGGGAAGGTTGGGGGGAATCTTCAGGGGGAGCTGTCGGTGGTGTCCAGAGGGAAGTGAAAGAACAGAGCTTTAGAAAGGTCACTAGGGGTCAGGCCATGGGAAGCTTTAGAAAGGTCACTAGGGGTCAGGCCACTGGGAAGATGGGTTGACAGGGTGCAAGCCTGGAGGCCAGGAGAGTGTTGAGGAGGTGGCCACTCAGGGTCCAGAGGAGAGGACCCTGCAGGTGGGCCCCAGCTGACCCAGACCTCCCCCCCGCCCAGTCGGACCTCTTCCAGGATGATCTGTACCCCGACACGGCTGGGCCTGAGGCGGCCCTGGAGGCAGAGGAGTGGGTGAGCGGGCGGGATGCCAACCCCATCCTCATCTCCCTGCGGGAAGCCTACGTGCCCAGCAAACAGCGGGACCTGAAGGTCAACCGGCGCAACGTGTTATCAGACAGCCGGCCTGCCGTGGCCCCTGGCTCCCCCCGCCCGGGAGCCTCCACGCCTGCTGCCTTCGCCAGTATTGCCGCCCCTGGCGGCAGCCTTGCCGGAGCCGGGGTAGGTGCCCCTCAGCTCAGGGTGGTGTTGGGAAGCCCAGGTGTTGCCCAGGTCTGCTGTGCCTGCCTGAACCACTCACTGCCCCTCTCTGGGCCTCAGGCCCCTCTGCCTGATAGTGGATTTGGGGAGGGCTGCAGCTCCGAAACCCCTGCCCCCACCCCGCTCATGTCCCTGCAGGAGGCTGGGAAGCTGGAGGAGGTGATGCAGGAGCTGCGAGCACTGAGAGCGCTGGTCAAGGAGCAGGGGGAACGCATCTGCCGCCTGGAGGAGCAGCTCGGCCGCATGGAAAATGGAGACGCCTAGACCTCGGGGCCCAGTGGATGCCACTCCCCATTCACCTCCTCCTCCCACCCCTTTCTCACTCAGCCTCTGCTGGCGGGTCACACCGACTCCGGCTGGCTGCCCCTGCTCCCGCTGAGGGTTTCTGGGGCAGGTTCAGGGACCAGTCCACACCCTGACCCATCCTGTGGGCCTAGGCTGGAGCCACCGCCTGGCTTTGGGCATTGTTACTGGGGAGGGGTTTTGTACCCAGGAGAGCTTCTACTCTGAGGCACCGTCTCCCCCACCCCCCCCCCCACCCAGCCCCCCTGCTCCCTCCCCTGAGGAAGCAGGAGGGATGGGCTCTATATTTTCATTCCAAATAAAATTCTCTTTCTAAAAGCCAGGTTTGCCCTTCTGCTGCAAGGGTGGGACTGGGAAAGGAAGTCTGGACCCCTGGGGACACAGGGCGCCCCCATGGGTCATAAATGTGGGAAAGGTCTGGGGGACCTGAGCATCCCCCGCCCCGCCCCCCATAGCCCCAGCCTGGCCCGGGGAGAGGCCAGTGAGGATCTGGTGTGGACCAGGGTGGTTCTGAGAGGCCCCGGGGTTGGGGGGGCGGGTAGGTGGGGGGCGTAGGTGGGTGGGGCGACGAGGGTCCTGTCGCAGGGAGGGCTGAGCAGGGTGTCGTGGGCAGGAAGCGGAAGCGCCGAGTTAACCCCGGGTGCATCAAGAGCGCAAGCTCATTTCTCGCTCCACACGGCCAGGGCTGGAGGTGGGCGCCCGGCGCTGAGAGGCCAGCAGACCGATGGTGAGCGTGGAGCCTGCTGGGTCCTTGGGGTGGGGGCCACAGGAGGTCAGGGCTGGAATGTCTAGGCCCCGGGAGCTGAGGAGCTAAGGAAGGACCCCCCGCGGGCCCGGGGGCAGGAGCAGCCAGGCAGGGGGCAGAGACGAGAGACCCGGGATGAGCCCAGGGCAGAAGCTGGGCCTTCCTCTCACCTCACGTCAGACCTGGGCCTCCCTCAGATTCAGGGGGTGGCCCCCCCAGGGCCCCACTCCATGCCCGACCCCCCTTCAAGACCCCCAGGTGGACTCTCACGTGCTCTGCTCGGGAGCCGGGACTGGGCACAGCCTCTACTCGCATCCCTGGAGCCTGGGCGCACAGCGTGGGGTGGGGAAGGCTTGTTCGCGTCTCAGCACCCCTCCCCCCGCGCACCCCCCACCCGCCTTGTTCCGACCGCAGGCTTCCTCTGGCAGCTGCACCCTCCTCCCCCAGCCCCTGGCCCTGCGAGGCCCGAGGCCCCAGGGACGGAGAGTTGAACGGAAACGCTGCAGCTGGGGCAGTCCCCGTGGCTGGGAGGGAGGAAGAGGGGTCTCAGTGACCCCCATCCTGGGACCTGGCCAAATGGAGGCCACACGGTTGCCTCGGGCTCGGTCCCCCCATCCTGGGCCTCAGGAAGAGCCGGCTGCAACGCCAGCCTTGCAGGTGCCTTCCTTCCCTTCCATCCCCTCCTCCGCGGGGCTGTCTTTACGGATATTTCTTGAGCACCTACTCTGCGCTAGGAAGTGTTTAGGTGCTTAAGCCAGAAAGATCCCCGTCTTCCTGGGGGGAAGATAAAAGAATGAGCGTACTGAACAGGCAGAGTCACCTCCTGTGTCGGGAAGCGGGTGGCAGGGTGAAGCAGGGCTGGGCGGCGGGGATGAATGTCGGGGTACTCATCCAGGCCAGCCTAGGCTGCACTGAGGTGCCTGGAGCCAGGGCGAGCAGGGAGCCGTGTGGTGGCTCTGGCCGGGGTCGGGGTGGGGGGCTCCCCAGGCAGGAGCCGGCTTACGCGGTGGTGCCGTGGGAGAGAGGGAGGCGGGAGGGAGGAGGGCGCGCCGCTGGCGTACGTCACAGAGCCAGGAGGGGCCTGACCGACGAGGACTTGGGCTTTTCTGCTCGACTGCCCCCACCTCGCCCAAGAGGCAACCAGCCGCAGGCAACGAGCCCCTTCCCGTCTCCCCCCAGGGCCTGCCCTGCGTCCTGGGGCTCTGGACTCTGCCGGCCCCGCCAGGGGCCCCGGGCCCAGGCAGCGGCGCCGAGGACAGCCCGGGCCCCAGCTCCTCGGTCGCTGTCATCCTGCTGCTGCTGCTGCTGCTCCTGCTGGCCACCGGCCTGGCGCTGGCCTGGCGCCGCCTGAGCCGGGACTCGGCGGGCTACTACCACCCGGCCCGCCTGGGCGCCGCGCTGTGGGGCCGCGCTCGCCGCCTGCTCCGGGCCAGCCCTCCAGGCCGCTGGCTCCGGGCTGAGCTGGGGTCGCCAGACGAGGAGCCGCGGCGGCAGGAGGACGGGCAGGGTGCGGCAGATGACTACGACCCGGGTGCCGGCCAAGAGGAGCGTGCGTCCCGGGACGGAGAGCGGCGAGGAGCGGGGCCCGGCCCGCGGCAGGCCCCGGAGCCGGCCGAGGAAGCCTACGGCGGTGACAGCGGAGGGGGCCTGGGCCTCGGCTGCCAGGGGCCGCTGGGCTCGAGGGGCAGCGCCGAGGCCCTGCTGAGTGACCTGCACGCCTTTGCCGGCAGCGCGGCCTGGGACGACGGCGCTGAGGCGGCTGGGGGCCGGGGCCTCCACGTCACCGCGCTGTAGGAGCCGGCCCTGGTGCCGCATCCCGGTCACCGTGCCTCCGCTTCCCGAGCTGCCGTGGCCGGACGCAGCCTGCCCTGGCTCATGTCACCCACACCCCCGCTTGGAGAGCCTCAGACAGTCACTCCCCCGCAAGAGTTCTAGTCCCCAAGTCTGTGTATCCCTGGCCCCTCCGGGAAGGCCATCCGTCCCCAGGGGCACGGGGCAGCCATCCGAAATAAAACCCCTCCAGCCCTGCCACTCTGCGGTGGTTCTGTCCCGGCCCCTCCCATCCCTTAGCAGGGACTCCTCCCGGCACGACCCCACCAGCCCCTGCCCCAGAAGTCCAAAGGAGAAGCCAGGTCAGGGCCATGACTGAATACTTTAATAATCCAAGGGCACAGCTCAACTGCGGGAGGCCGGCGGGCAGCCCCCCTCGGCCGGCAGCCGTAGTCCGCAGTCCTTCGTGTTCGTGATTGAGGGGCGCGGCCACCCCCAGCAGAGACACACTCACGCACGCTCGCTCCTGTACCCCTAGGCGCAGCCCCAGGCCTCTGGGAACTGGCCCGGGGTCTCACTGCCCTCATCTCCACCCACCCTCTTAGCGCCCGGGGCGCCCACGGCCTTTCTTGGACTTCTTGGTCCCTGAGGGGGGTCGGATGGGGAGGGGGGCAGTGCTCGAGGGCGGTGGCGGCGGCGGTGGCGGCGGCGGCGGCAGCAGGAGAGGGGGTAGAGGGGGCTCCATGGGCTCCGGTGGGCCGGGGCTGGGTCGGAATCCCTCAGAGGGCGAGAACTTCAGGGGGCTGCAGGGGACACCGAGGCAGAGTCAGCATTTACTGGCACGGGGCCAGGATGCAGTCAAGTGCCCACCCAGGCGGCCCCTGCCATACAAGTCCCCATGGTAGACGGAGAAACAGAGGCTGAGGCTGGTTCAGAGACAGCCAAGGCCGCCCTGGGGGTGGACGGCAGAGCCAAAGCTAGAACGGCCGCCGCCCCGCGGTACCTGATGGGGGTCCAGGGGCTGCTGTTGAGGCGCCTGGGGGAGCGCAGTTTGGGCTGGAAGGAGAAGGCCTCCTTGATGCTGTCCAGGACGGAGGGCGCCACGTACGTGAAGCCCTAGGGGGCAGAGGCGGGGCCGGGCGAGGCTCAGGGTCCACCCCTCCTTGGCCGCACCCCTGCCCGTGTCCCCGTAACCCTCAGGCCCCCAGACCTCACCAGGAAGGCCTGGTTGGCGCTCTCACTGAGGGACGTGTCGTCTGGACTGTCCACCGGCGTCTGCCTCGTGAAGTGGGAGTCAAACTGGCTCACGTCCTCCTCCGACTGCTGTGGGCACCCCGGGGGGGAGAGTCAGGGGTGTCCGGGACAGGGGCCTCTACCCGCCCCCAGGCCAGTGGGACCTCCACTCACCAGGGAGGGCCGGAAAGGGGGGTCCACGCGGCGGGCCAGGAGGGCGTCCCAATCAACGTGCCGGAAGAAGGGGTGCCTCTGTGGGCACAGTGCCCCCAAACGTGCCAACATTTCGCCCTCCGTGGCTCCCACAGAAACTCCCTCTGCCCTAGGGCCCTGCCCCCTGCACCCAGACACCCTTGGGGGCTCAGCCCTGCCCCCTCGTAATGGTCCCAGACCCACCTGCACATCAGCGGCGTCCCCGGGGCCACCCCCGATACGGTGGCTGGGATTCCGCTTCAGAAACTGCAGGACAAGGGCAGGGGGTGAGGGTCTCGGGCAGAGGTACCGATTGTTTCCGAGGGGCCCCGGGGGGGGCGGGGGAAAGGTGAGAAAGGGGTCATGGCTTGCGGTGGGGGCCCTGGAGTGTGGTCTCCACCTACTGACACCCTCAGGATTTCCAAGGTTCGGTCCCATGGCCCCTTCTCCACAAAGCCCTTCCTGGCATCACCCCAGGGCACATTCGTGGGGATCCAACTCACAACCTGGATGGGGCGCCTAGCCTCCCACTTGGATCCCCAGGGATCGACTTTTTTTTTTTTTTTTTTTTTTTTTTTGCGGTACGCGGGCCTCTCACTATGGCCCCTTCTCCACAAAGCCCTTCCTGGCATCACCCCAGGGCACATTCGTGGGGATCCAACTCACAACCTGGATGGGGCGCCTAGCCTCCCACTTGGATCCCCAGGGATCGACTTTTTTTTTTTTTTTTTTTTTTTTTGCGGTACGCGGGCCTCTCACTGTTGCGGCCTCTCCCGCTGCGGAGCACAGGCTCCGGACGCGCAGGCTCAGCGGCCACGGCTCACGGGCCCAGCCGCTCCGCGGCACGTGGGATCTTCCCGGACCGGGGCACGAACCCGTGTGCCCCCGTGTCCCCTGCATCGGCAGGCGGACTCTCAACCACTGCGCCACCAGGGAAGCCCCAGTGATCGACTTTTTGAGGACAGCGGCTAGTGCACGGCGCAGGTCTCGCTGATCAGGACTCGGACTAGGGACCTGTCCAAGGTCGGCAGCCGGTGTGCGTCAGAGCTGACGTCCCACACCTCACAGCCCCTGCCCCTCATCCCAAAGGCACATCGTACAGGTGGGGGAAGGGGAGCGGGGAGCCCCAGCAACCCTGGCCCAGGGAGACTCAGGAGCCCATGCAGGGCCTGGGAGAAGAGACGGGGGCCGGACCAAGGGCAGGAGGGAGCCCACCTTTTTGACAAGGTCCCGGGCATCTGGGGTGAGGTAGGCGGGCAGCTCCAGCTTCCCTCTGATGATCTTGTCCATGGTTTTCTTCCGGTTCTCTGCAGTGAAGGGTGGCTGGAGAAGGCAGAGGGTGAGAGAAGCCTTGCGGGCCCCCCACCGGGCCCGCCCCTGCCCCGGGAGGTGGCCCTCCTCCCGCCCCCACGCCCACCCTCCCGAGGAGGCTGGACTTGCCGATCCAGTGAGCATGTCGTACATCAGGGCCCCCAAGCTCCACCAGTCCACCGCCCGGTTGTGGCCACTGCGCACCAGAATCTCAGGGGCCCTGGGAGCCAGGTGGAACCATCAGTCAGGCCGAGCCCTGCCTGGCTGTCCTCCCGACCCCAGGGCCCAGCCGGCTGCCGCTTACATGTACTCGATGGTGCCGCAGAAGGTGTGGGTGACGGCACCCTCGTGAATCGACTCCTTGCAGAGGCCGAAGTCCGTCAGTTTGATGTGACCTGAGGAAGAATGTTAGGGCGGGTCAGTCAGGACGCCAGGCCACCCCACGGGGCTCAGCCCTCCCCACACATGCGCACCCTGGCTGTTCAGCATGATGTTCTCAGGTTTGAGATCCCGGTAGATGATGCCTTGGGAGTGGAGATGGCCCAGGGCCAGTGTGATCTCTGACAGGTAGAAACTGCAGAGACAGGACAGGGTGAAGGCAAGGGGTGGGGGGGTGGGGGTGGAGCCAGGCCCTGGTGGGGAGGGGTCCCTGGACCCCCTCAGGAGAGAGGCTGGAGGTAACACCCACCAGGCCGTATCTTCCAGGAAGATGCCCTCTCGCTCCAGATGTGTGAAGAGCTCGCCGCCTGCGACACAAACATGTCAGCAGCTGTGTGCTGGGACCAAGCTCCTCTGCTTGCCGAGCCTTGGTTTCTTCTCGGGGAGAGTGGGGCTCGTAATTCCCGCCCTACCTGCCTCCCAGAGCTGCCGTGGGGACTCAATTCAATTCAGCAAACGTCTACCGACGCCTACTCGGTGCCTGGCCCTGTGCTGGGTGAAGCTGGGGACAGAGATGAAGAGACCCAGCCACTGCCCGCAGGACGCTCAGTCTAATGGTGAGACAGACACGCACACAGCTGCTCCAGCGTGCCCGACTGAGGCAACGGCTCTGAGAGCCTGCCAAAAAACTTCGCAGAGGAGACAGGAGGACACCATTAACCCCAACGCGAGGGGACAGAGCAAGTCCCTGGCAGCGGAGAGACTTAAAGGGGATGCAGAGACGGAGCGCAGGAAATGAAGCTCCCAGGGCTCATTGGGACAGATGGGCTCAGTAGGAAAAGCAGGCCCGGATTGCTTCATGGCGAGCAGGGGACACCAGGCCAAGGAGGCCAGGCTTGATCCGGGCAGTTGCAGGGAGCCATGGAATTCTGAGTAGGAGTGTTGGGGGCAGTCCCGTGCTCTGAGACGATGACCCTGGAAGTTGGTGGAGGAGAGACTAGGAAGAGGGTGAGCTGGAGGCTTTGAGGCCAGTTAAGAAACAACTGTGACGCCTCCCCTCCGCCCAAGAGAGTAGAGAGGAGAGAGGACACTGCAGAGAATGAACCATCTGGATTGGGATCTGACTGGATGCAGGGCACACAGGAGAGAGGTCCAGGACATGAAGGGCTACTGGAAATGGACAAAACAACCCTTTGGACATCTATACAAACTCCCACTATTCCCATCCACCCCCAACACCGGTGAGGGATACAAGAGGCACTGGACAGACGTTTGCTGAATGAATGAATGAACGAATGAATGAATGAACGGACAGAGGGATGGATGAGGTGGGGCCCCCCTGGCCATTCTACATACCACGTCTCTCCCAGCTCCCCCCAGAGCTCCCCGTGCTGGTTCCCCGGCCTTGCCCACACCCCGGATGGGCCCGCACTCATACCACTGAGGCACTCCAGGATGAGGTAGAGTTTGCCACCAGTCTGGAAGGCATAGGCCAGTTCCACAATGAAGGGGTGCTTCACTGACTCTAGAATGTTCCGCTCAGCCCGCGTGTGTGCCGTGTCCTTGGCGTTGCGCACAATTTTGGCCTGCAGAGGCAGGGATCGGTTAGAAGGTGGGCCCCCAGGACTCCCTCAGTCCCTCCAGCCATTACCCTTCAGCCATTCTCTATCACCCCATTGTATTTCTCCATAATTCTGCAGCTATAAGCAACCATCCTTTCCAGAGACTGGTTTATTCTAGTAGCGCCGTGTTTCTCAACCTCCGCGCTCAGAACATTTAGGGCAGATAATTCTTTGCTGTGGGGGGCTGTCTTTTGCATTGTAAGACCTTTAGCAGAATCCCTGGGCTCGACCCACTGGATGCCTGTGGCAGCCCCTCTCTGGTTGTGACTCAGAAATGTACACCGACATTGCCAACGTTGCCAGACGTTGCCTGGGAGGCAATATTGCCCATGGTTGAGAATATACTGCAAAACAATATAATTGCTACTGACAATGAGCGAGCAAGTGTCCAAGATAGTGACCATCTCCTCCACCACGTTCACTGCTGTCTCCCAAAGGCGGGTGTAGAACATTGGGAATGGCAGCCACTGGGTGAGGATCTGTCGGCTGAACGAATGACTCACCTTCCTCAGGACTTTCATGGCATATATTCTGCCCACATTGGTGCCCTGCACCTTTCGCACCTGGAACACCTGCAGGGCAGGGGAGACAGGGTCAACCTCCCTCTCCATATCCTATCTTCAAAAAGCCCTACCCTGAAGCTCTGGCACTGGGACCAAGAGGCCCACCCAAGAGTGGGGCGGTAAAGATTTCAAGTCCGATTCTAAGAGGATTTACAAGTCGAACTTTTTTTTCTTTTAACTTTCTGGCTGCGCGGCATGTGCGATCTTAGTTCCCCGACCAGGGATCGAATCCCCGCCTCCTGCATTAGAAGCACTAGACCGCCACAGGAGTCTCTATAACTCTAATTTGTTTTGAGACCCTCCGGTGCAGCAAGACTGAGGCTGTGAGGCCAGTGAGGAAGGAGCAGGGCCGGTACCTTGCCATAGTTCCCCTTGCCCAGCACGCGCAGCAGCTCAAAGCAGTGGGGCCCGATGCGCTCAGGGCCCGGGTTCACACTGCTCTCAGTCAGCTCCACCTCCTCATAGTGTCCCACAGGCCTGTGGACACAAGAAGTTAACGGGCGCAAGCTCCAGTGCTCTTCAGGTCCCCTTCCCCAGCCCATTCCCTCCTCCCCCAACACGACCCTCACTCACTCCAGGCCAGCCGCCCTCAACTCGGCAAGGGGACACACGTCCTGTGAGAAACCGAGGGGTAAGAGCCAAGGGAGGTGCCAGGCTCCCTCCCCCCAAGCTGGACTGCTTGGCCCAGGCGTGGAGAGGGTGAGGAATGGGAGCCGTCAGGCGATGGGCCAGGACTAGGAAGGAGAGCCGAGGGCAGGAAAGGGAGACGCAGGGGAAGGGCTGGGGGCCTGCAAGACAGGTGGGGGTGAAGGTAGGGCCAGAGCCTAATAGCGGTCGAGATCTTAGACAGACCGGGGCCTGCAGGAGAGGAGCCCACTCTGGGGGCGGGGGGCGGGGGGCGGGGCGCACGAGCGATCCCACCGCCTGGATGATGGGATCGAGCCGGGATCGAGCCGCGATCGAGCCGCGTCCGGGAGGACCACTCACCGCGGGGCTAAACTCTGGCTCGCCCTCGCCCTCGCTGCCTTCCTCCGTCTCCAGGTCCAGGTCAAACACCGCCGCCATGGCTGCGCCGGCCCCGCGGGCCCCCAGGAGCTTACCCAGCAGCGCTCTGACTGACAGGCCGGCCCGGGCTTACGTCATCACTCCGCGACGGCGGCCTCGCGCGCCGATGACGCAAGAGGCTGCCCCTCCCGCGAGCTGGCGGCGAGAAAAGTTGGCGTCCGTCACAAGGCATCTCGGGAACGGTAGTTCCTGAGTGCCGGGGTGCTAAAGCCCGCCGAACCTTCTTCCGCGGGCCCCTCAGTCTTCCCAGCACAGCTTCCTCCGGGGCGGCACAGGAAGCCGACCATTTTGATTCTGGGGCGACTTTGACTTTGGACGGGGCAGAGTCGAAGTGCATGCAGGTGTGAGTGTAAATGCAATTCCCAGCCCTGTTGGAGCCCTACGCTGCCAGGTTGTCTGGGTGGTGGCGAGAGGCGGGTCGAGTATATCTCTCTGTTCGCCTCTGAAAGGGAGCCGGCTGCTGCATCACGGTCTCTAACGTGCCTCCCGCTCGAGGACCCGCAAGTCAGCATTTACTGCCCCGTGCTCAGCTCACTGCTGGGCTTTGTTGCCAGATTCCTGCCGGAAAGGGTTTGGGTCTCACTGATCCACCTGTAATTATGGGCTTGTGCTGTGCGTCAGACACACGAACTTGTGTTTGGTGACACTGCAATAATGGACACACCAAACCTAGCCTGTGTGAGTTTAGATTTGGGGATGGATTCTTGTTGGATGGGATTCTGGGAGTGTGAACTGGGCCAGACCAGGCCTTGGATGAGTTCTGCTTTTTGGAAGCTGTCTGGGTGTGCCTTCCAGTTGGACAGGGGAAGCTAGATATGAGCTCAAATGGACAGAATTCAGGGTCTCCAGGCTGGAGGAGGGTTATCTGGTTGGGTGTGACCCTCGTTGTAATTCCACCCTCGGGTTTGGGTCCTGGTGTAGGTGTCCCTGGCAGGCCCCTCGCCAAAGGTCAACCCAGAGGCCTGGTCAGTGTGGCGGTTTATCCTTAGCTCTAGATGCTACGGGTATCCCCTAACTACCTCTCCCTCCCCCTTCCCCATCCCCTGTCTACCTGAGCTTGAGAAGTGTTGGCCAAGTCGCAAGAACCTATCCCAGACTCTGGACGTTTCACTAGTCCATAAGCCTTTATTTGGAGAAGGACGCTTATGGAGCCGTCCACAGCTCCTGTGCAGCACAGAGGCAGAGTTCTTAAAGCAGCCTCCCCTGAATGAGGAAGGGAGTGTAGAGTCTCCTCTGCCAATGCTAGTCAGATGTGCCTGAGGCCAAACCACCAAAGCTTGGTGGATAAGGTGCATAGTGCACGGGAGGGGTGTTCACATGTCTCAGGGCCACATATAGGAGGTGAGTGGGGCCTGGAAGCTGAGTGGGCAGGTACAACTTAGTAAAAGCAGAAACCTGGACCTTGCAACTTGTCCCTCGACTCTTCATCCACTGTGGTATGACATCGAGGCAGTGGCTTTTCCTCTCTGAGCCTGTTTCTTTTCTGTAGAATGGGGCAAGACTGTCTGCCTGGAGGGGAGATGGTTACTGCTGACCCCAGGTCATCTGCTTCTACTGCCCAGGCCAAGTGAGGCAGGTGGGGCACTGCCAAACATTGTCAGCAGGCTCCAGAACTATCTAGAATTTGTTAAATGAGGGGGTGAGAGTAGGAGGACTAGGGGTTTAGTCTCAGGTTTTCTTGGAATTTGTCCAAAGCCAGAGGCCAGGTTCTCTCCTGCAGGCAGCAGGAAGAGATAGACCTGGAGGGGTGGGAAGGATGGGCTGGGTTTGGGCCCACTCGCACTAACCTGGGGGCAGGGTGTGTGCGCGCGCGCGCGTGTGTGTGTGTGTGTGTGTGTGTGTGTGTGTGTGTGGCTGTTGTTGCCCAGGCCAAGTGAGGCAGGTGGGGCACTGCCAAACATTGTCAGCAGGCTCCAGAACTATCTAGAATTTGTTAAATGAGGGGGTGAGAGTAGGAGGACTAGGGGTTTAGTCTCAGGTTTTCTTGGAATTTGTCCAAAGCCAGAGGCCAGGTTCTCTCCTGCAGGCAGCAGGAAGAGATAGACCTGGAGGGGTGGGAAGGATGGGCTGGGTTTGGGCCCACTCGCACTAACCTGGGGGCAGGGTGTGTGCGCGCGCGCGCGTGTGTGTGTGTGTGTGTGTGTGTGTGTGTGTGTGTGCACAGCTGTTGTTGCTTCTCCATGACTAGAGTCCTGGGAAGCTATGGGCTGGACTGGGGCCTTCGGGAGGGCAAGCAGCCCACCAGCTACTTCTTCTGTGGCCCCTCAAGTCCAGGAGGCCGTGGTGTCAAAATAGTCCTGCCGCTCTGGAACAGACCCGGGGCCTCGGAGGGGACCAGACCTCTCCAACAGTTGGGGCAGGACCATGGGAAGAGAAGCAGGGAGAGCACCAGGGGGCAGAGGGCACCAGCGCGTCCCCTCCAGCACTTTGCCCCTGCCCTCTGGCCCCAGCACTATTTGAAGTGGGACAAGAAGTAGGCGACGGGGTAGTGGGGCCCGTCGATGCCCAGGCCCTGGCAGAGGCCCAACAGGCGGAGACGGGCCTCGGCCGGGCTGGGCCCAGCACAGGCCACACTGCAGTAGGGCTCCTCGTATTCTCCAGGCACCAGGGTCTCCTCCAGCAGATTGAGACGCAGCAGGCCCTGGTCGTGAAGAGCCTGCAGGGTCTCGCGGCTGGCGGTGGAACTCAGCGCCTGCAGGTGCTGGGACACCAGGCACATGACACCCACCAGGTGGCCACGGGCGCGTGGGTGGGCAGGCAAGGCAGGCCGCAGGCCACAGGCCACCATAGCAGCAGCGAGCAGCAGGTCCACACCATAAAGCTCCAGGATCCAGTCTCGCAGGTAGAAGCCACCCATGCGGGGGTTGATCTCGATGAGCCGCGGCCCAGCCCTAGTCAGCTTGAGCTCCACGTTGAAGACCCCATCCAGCAGCCCGCAGCCCAGGCAACAGCGGAAGGCTGCCTGCACCAGCTGCGCCTCCTGCTCCGGTGCCAGCCCAGTGGGCATGCAGGCCGCCGTCTCAGTGAAGCCAGGCAGCCGTGTGGGGCCATTGTCGGAGACGAAGGCAGCCAGCAGTCTCCCCCCAAACAACACCAGATCCACGTCGTGTTCGGTGCCCTCGATGAACTCCATCAGCAGCATGGCATTGCCCCAGCCCAGCCCGATGCCGGGGTGGTCGGCCTCGCCCTGCAGGTCTCGCGCGATCCGGGAAAAGTGCTCATGGCACTGCGACGCGTCCTCCACCAGCCGTACACCCACTGCACCCGCCCCAAACTCCAGCTTCATGACACCTGGCAGGGGCACCTGGCGGACAGCCCTGTCCACGTCGGCCTTGCTCTCCAGTGGGCAGCAGGGCACAGCATAGAGGGAGGGTGCGGGCCACGGTGGGCCATGGCGGCACAACAAGTGCAGCTGGGTGCGGCTCTTCTGCTTAGCCAGGTGCATGGCGGCTGGCGGGTTGCAGGGCAGACCCAGCTCCTGGCAGAGCAAGGCCGTGAGCACCAGGCAGTCATCCCAGTAGGAAAAGCAGCCATCTAGCTGCAGGCCTCGTGCCCGCACCAGCTCCGCCAGCATCCGTGCGTTCTCCTCATCCCTCCGGTGCTCTGTTACATCGAAGTGGATGAAGGTCTGCACCAGCTGGGACGCAAAGTGGTTGGGGTCCGACTCCACCAGGTGCAGCTGCAGAAACCACAGGGCGGCAACACACCGAGATCAGCTCGCGCTGGGCGCTGGGCAATAGGATGGGGCCTAGAACATGGTCCTGGCCCTCAGGGGAGACAGCTTCACCAGTGCTACGCGCTCAAAACGTATTTGTTGATGACTGAGTAGAAGGTACAGAGGTGGGACACCTAATCCAGCCGAGAGGGTAGGGAAGGCAACCTAGGGGAGGCAGTGCTTAAGCTGGGAGCTGAGTAAGGTTTAGCCAGAGGAAAGATGGCTGCAGGAGGAGGGGTGTCATCTAGATGGGAGGGGTGGCAGAGAGGGCTGGTGGACCCTTGCCCACTGGCAGGCTCAGTCTGGCCAGGGTTTGTAGGGAACCACCAGGGTTCGTAGAGAAGCCACCAGGGTTCGTAGGGAAACCACCAAGGTTAGGGCTTGGGACTGCTGGTCTGGTGTCCCGAGTGGCCTTTTACTCCTAGCAGGGACAAAATTCAGCTAGGGGCAGGAAAAAGTTGAGACTCCTAACCTGGACGGGGCGACAGGCCCCGCCCCTACGCTTGGGCTCCAGGACCCCGGCCAGATCGCCCCGCGCAGGCCCCGCCCCAAGGCCAACCCCGCCCCGGGCCCTGCCTCCACCACTCAGGCCGGAACTTTGAGCCCCGCCCCTCCACACCCCGCCCACCTTGAGTCCGTAGTCGCGCGCCGCCTCCCACACGAACTTCTTGCTGACGCCGCCCGCTCCGAGTAGCAGCAGCTGTTTCCCTTCCATGAGGCAGCGCGCCGAGCGCCGCAGCATCGTCTCCACCAGCGGCGCGGCCGCCGCCTCCTCGGCCGCCAGCCCCGGGCGCGGCGCGGCCCACAGCCCTTCGAGCGCGCCGCACGCCTCCAGACACAGGTCTCCGTTCAGCTCCAGGGCCACGGGGGTCAGCGCGCGGCCGGCCACCGTCAGGGCGAAGTCCACCCCTGGGCCGGGCAGGGGGCGCGGGCTCAGGGCGGGCCGCCTTCGGGCCTCGGGCCCCCCTCCTCCCGTCCCCGTCCCGGGCGGCCCGCACTCACCGAGGAAGTCAGTGTGGACCTGGCGCCCGCCGCGCTGCTCAGCGCTCAGGCCGGCCTCCAGGGTCAGCACGGCGGCTAGCGCGGCCTCGGCCGCCGCCTTGACGCGCTGCCGCACGACTGCCACCTGCGAGGCCTCACCCAGGCCGCACTGGGCCAGCGCCGCCTCCAGCGTCCGTGGCAAGGAGCTCTGGTGCCGCAGAGGCCGGTCCCCACGGCCCACGCTGCACACCACCTGGGCAAGGTGCGGCTCAGGGCACTGGTCCAGGAGGAGTCTGCTCGGGACTATCCCCGGCCCCAGCACACCTTCCCCTATGTCACGATCCAGGCCGCACCCCTCACTGGACATTCAAGTCCTGTCCTCCAATGTGACTTCACACTGCACAAACCACCTTCCCTGCCACTGCTCGTCTGGTCCCCCTGGGGGGACTCTACCCAGGCTTCCAGGCCCAGCTGGGGTCTCTGCTCCCGAAGGGCTCCAAGCATGCTTGGTCCTAGTCCCTACAGCCCTGGGGGCCTGTTCCACCCTGGTGGGCTTAGCCCTAGAGCTCCCTGAGGGCAAGGTTGAGTCTCTCCCTCTCAGCTTGGCCCAGAGCTGTGTACCTAGGAGGGTCCCTAAGCCTCCCTCCTAAAGGGCTCCAGGCCCTGGAGGTTTGTCAGGGACCCTGGGTCAGCCTCTTCTGTGGGGAAGAGCTCTCTGGGAAGAGGTTTCAGCCCTGGGCCCCGGTACCCAGCATGGGATACCAGGTAGGGCTCGGGGATGTGGGTGGAGCACAGGAAGGGTTGGAGAGGAGGGAAAGTGTCAGACGGAGTTCTCCCAGAGGCAACCAATCCTCTGCCCCACCCCTCCCAAGATTTTGTCCTCTCTCTGCCCAGGGGCCCTCATCAGCTCAGTGGAACTGGGCTGGGGTGTGGCCGCAGGGGCATGACCTGAACCTGAGCCATGCTCACCTTGCTCAGCAGGGGCCTGTCACCCTGTGTCCGACAGACCACAGCACAGATACGCAGAGCCAGCTCAGGGCCAGGCGGGGGGCTGCCTGGGGGAAGACGGTGAGGCCTGAGCACAGAGCAGCCAGGAGGCCGAGCCAAGCTCCACCTCTGGCTGGCGCGGGTGGCTCTCACCTGGGAAGGGCAGCCGGGCAGGTGGGCATACAGCCTCCACCAGGACACTCTCTTCCTCCTCCAGTTTCTCCAGCAATGCCAGCACTGTGTCCACCACTGGGCCCAGCTCAGCTCGGGGATACAGACGCATTGCCTGCCGCCCCCTCCAGCGCCAGCCACTGAGCTTCATGGCTACCTGCAACAGGCAGGGGAAGGGGGCCTCCTCACCACCCCACGTACCTGCAGGGCGGGGCGCTCATACCACAGGAGCTAATGAGTAAACTGAGGTAAGAAGGCAGGAGATTACCACAGAGATGGGGCAGTGGTAGGGCTCAAAGTTGGGGACCACTTCCCAGCAGGACCCGGTAACCCTCCACGGGTTCCCCTCCTGCTGGCCTCTGCACAACCTTGGGGGCAGAGCCTGTTACCTGCAGGGCATCACCCAGGGCCTCGGAGTGCAGAAAAGCCCCTACTTCCTCCTTCACCAGTGTCTCCTGGCCCTCTTTGCCATTCAGCTCCACCAGCCGTAGTCCCGGGCTGGCATCCCCTCCCCTCAGCAGTGCCGGCGGCTTGTAGGTGAAAGCCAGGGTAGCTGGTACAGCCACGTCACCCTGCCGAGCTAGCAATCGCCTCGTCAGCAGCCGGTCCTCCAGCAACCGGGCCAGCTCGGCTGAGGCGCCTGTGGGGCAGGTCAGGTCGCGAGCGAGCTCAGCTGCCTCTCGACCCCGGCCAGGCCCCAGCCCCAGGCCTGCCAGGAAGTAGGTGGCGCGGCGAGGGGGGACGAAATCGTCCAGGAATGTCAGGCCCCCCGGGTGGAAGCTCACGGCCTTGGAGACCAGCAGGGCTGCCTCGCCCGGCTGCCCTGGTGCTGGCACCTTTGTCAGCCAAGCAGGGGACAGGCAAAGGAGCATGTTTCCTGTGGGCAGAGTGGGGGGGGGGGTGTTGCTGGCCAGGGAGGGCTTCATGCCCCCATGCCCTCCATCTCCAGCCTGGGCCCCTGGGTAGTCGGGGGCAGCTGCTCCCAGAACCCACCCCCACTCAGAGTAGGGCAGCTGGCCCGGTGGCATGCAGGCAGTTGCCAGGGTTGGCGGGTATTTTGGGATGTGGCTGGGCCAGGGCAGGGCTGCCCTTTCTGTAGGAGGGGGTGGGGGAACTCGGGCACACACTCACCCGGGCTCTGGACCCCGCCCTCCAGCAGCAGAGACAGAAAGGTGCTGGGGGATCCCAGAATGCACAAGGTCACCTCCGCCCCAGGGCAGCCTTGAGGAAGAGAACATTGCCAAGCTCACCAGGGGCTCCCCTTGCTCTCTTTCCGCCCACCTTTCCCCACCCCCATAGCCCTGCCCTCACCCTTGGACCCCCAGGTCCTCCCCGGGTATCGGACGAGAAGAGTAAAGGGGACAGAGGAAGCTGGAGAGCGAAGGGGAAGCTGCCTGTCCACCTTGCCCTCTGAGGCTAGCTCCCTTCCCTCTGCAGCTGGCCCAGAAGGCACTGGAGGCTGGGTGACTGGAGACGTGGGTTCTAGCCTGAGCTCTGCCACTGACTTTCTGTGTGACCCTTGGTCCCTGTGCGGTCGGGGAAGGAGTCTCTGCACCTCAGTTTCCCAGTCTGTACAATGGGGCCCAGTCTGTGATGTTCACGCACTCTAGCTGTAAGCCCTCTGTCCACACAAAATCTTCTGTGGCTGCCTGATACATAAAACAGATAAAGCAGAGGAGGAGTCCTGGGTCCCAGCTGCTAGCTGCCTCCACAGCAGCTCCCAAGACACTTCTGTAGAAGCTGTGGCTCCACAGAACACGGATTGCAAATCCCAGGGCTGGATTTTCTGGGGGTGGGAGGGAAGCCTCGATGATCTCTGACTTTACTGGTGCCAGATGCCCTTTGAAATGCCTGCCTTCCGGAGGTTGACTGGCCTTGTCTCCCTGGCTTCGGACCAAGCCAGAGTCTAGGGGAAGGGGCCGACCTTGACAGAGATGGGAAGCAGGCTGGGCTGAGGGTGCCTCCCTCCTCCTAGGGGTGCCCCCTCCCCCCAGGGCTGCCCCCCTCCGTGGAGCCCTCGGGCACCTGTGCGGGGCACCTGGCTGCGGTCCTGGGTCTCCGGAAGGCCAGCTTGCTGCAGACAGCTCTGCAGGAGACTGTAGTAGTAGACAGTCCAGGCCCGGGCCTCCGCCCCCTCGGGGGAGCCCTTGCAGTCCAGGGCCACGTCATGGCGCCAGGAACCGTGGAAGCAGCCTGGGGGTGGCAGGCCAGAACCCCCGCCCCATGGGCCCTCCTCTTCTTCCAGGTCCTTGGAGCCCAGGGGGGAGTCACGCTCGGGACCCAGTGGATCCAGGGACAGCTGAGGGAGGCAGAAGTGGTGGGTCTTGGGCAGGGTAGGCAAGGGGCATATTAAGTCACCCAAGGGTATAAGCCCCCCACTCTCCTAACCTTGGGCAGACACTGTCCTAGGAACAAAAGAGGATGGGTTGGGTTGGGTTGGGTTGGGTTGGGTTGGGTTGGGGGATGAAGGCCTGTCACCAGGCACATGTAAGTGGGAGTGCTTTGTAAACTGTATGTGCAGCGCCCCAGACGGTGGGAGCAGAAAGCGATGCACTGCTGGCTGGACCCCTGCCCCCTCATCCCATGCCCAGGTCTGCCCCAGCCTGGTTCAGAGGGGCAGAGGTTTTTTGCCGGTTTTGTTTATCGAGGCAGCCCTGGGACCTAAAACAGCCCTGGCACGCTGTAGCTGCGCAATGTTTGATGACTGAAGAATAAGTGAACGAATGAACCAAGCAGTCACTCTTGGGCTGCTCTCTTCTCTCTGGCCTCAGTGACCCAGGTACCATCGTGGAGTTCTGCTGAGACCTAAATATGTGGGTGAATCTGGTCCACGGTCATCTCCAAGTAGGCTGGAGAATCTACCATACGCCCAGTCCTGGGCCAGGCATTAGGAAGGAAAAAGCTGGCGCCCTTCTTTTCAGATGTTCTGAGTCATGGAAATGCTCACTTTAGATGAAATCTTACACCCTGCCCCTCTCTGAGGCTGGCTGACTCCCAAATGAGGCTGCTCAGAGGCTCTCTGTGAACACACGTGCAGACACAGGTGGGCCTGTCCTCCGGGGGACAGGCTGGGCCTCCTTGGGCAAGTCGTGAGGTTTCTTTGGGACTTGTGGGCGCCTGGTGCCTGCCCTGTCCCCCGCCGGGGTGCTGATGAGGCTTGGACCTAGAGAATCACCGTGGTCATTGCGAGACCGCACGCTGCAGGCAGCCGGGAGGGCAGAGGTCTGGGCCTCAGACCTGGCCTGGAACGCCGGTTCACCGGTGCCAAATTCTGAGGCTTGGTGCCCTTTCTTAGGAGCTGAGTCCCCTGAGAGCCCAGAACGGGTTCACTGCTATGTTCCCAAACTTAGAATGGGGCAGGGCGCCTGGTAATAATAAGTTGCAGGATGAATGAATGCCAGAGGGGACCAGGAGTGCCCGCCTCCCAGAGCTGATGGGGGAGAGAGGCAGTGCCTAGCACACAGCAGCTGCTTGTCCCATGGCACACAGAGTGGGCGGTCAAGGGGTGGTGTGTGCGCAGCTGGTCACGGGTCTGTCCGCACAGGCAGCCCCAGGGCTAGGCTTTTACGTGCCCGATGCCGCCCTCCGGGCCCTCCCTCTGATTAGGGGCTTGGGCTTTGGTGGGGAGGGACCAGAGGAGACTCACCATCTCACAGGTGGAGAGGCTGAGAGACTGATGGAAGAGACTGACAGAGAGAGACAGAGGAGGGAGTCAGGGCGGCCGGATCTCTACCGCAGAGCCCAGCCCCTAAGACTCTGGGGCAGAGAGGTGGCCGCGACCGCCCCGCTCTCCTGTCCCAGCCAGGAGGTGTCCAAGGCTGCCCCGCCCCCACCCCAAGGAAGCAGAGGGATTTCTGACGCCCGGACCCCCATGGGGCCCCGCACCCCGGGCTCACACATCCCAGGCTGCGCGGGGCAGGGCCGGGGGTCCTGGCGCTCAGCCCTTCCAGCGGGGGGTGCGCCGGGTCCCCGCACGTGTGCGCGCGCGTCTGGGAGGGGTGTGCAGGCGGTGTCGCGGGTCCCGCTGGGGGGCGCGGGCGCTCAAGGTCCCGTCCCCGCGGCCCCTGCCCCGCGGCCCCCTCCCTGGCTCTCCCCGGGGCGCGGGCAGCAGCCGGGGTACCTGGCGGGCGGCAGCGGCTCGGCGGGGCTCTGCCGGGCTCGGCGGGCGGCGCGGACCCGGCGGGACTCGGCGGCGGCGGCACAGCGCCCGGCCGAGGCGGCGCCGCTTTATATAGAAGCGCCCGGGGCATGCCCAGTGCCAGGCGGGGGGGCGGCGCGGGGCGAAGTGGCCCGGCCCCACCGTCCTCCAGCCGGGGGACCCGGCAAAACCTCCGCCACCCATCCTGAACCTGGGGTGCTGGGGGTGGGCGGGCCCGACCCTGCCAGAGGCAAGGCGCCGGGGGCGGGGGGTGGCAGGGAGAGACAAACGGAGGGACAGACAGGAGACCTTCGGAGACACAGTAAGTCGAACAGAGGGCCAGGTTCTAACGGAGAGCGATCGTCAGAGAGGGTCACAGACTTAGGGGCCGAGGTAAAGAAAAGACAGAGGAAAGAGGGGGATAGAGAGAGAGAGAGAGAGAGAGAGAGACCCATAATGGAAGAGAGATGGAAAGAGGATAGAGGGGGAGGAAAAAGCTGCAGCCGGCAGAGACTGGTACCAGGGCTGGCCCTCAGGGGTGGGGTGGCCAGGAGAGCGGCTGGAGCACACGGTCCGGAGCCCTGACCTCGGATGGAGTCCTGAGCTCCCCAGCACCCCGGGCCGCAGCTGCCTGCCAAGGAGCACTGTGCCGTATGGCAGCAAGCACTCCCAGAAAGACCTTCTTGAACAGGGGTCCCTGTACATATGCGGGGTCGCCTCCTCATCTCTCCCAGCCCCTCCAGAGTAGTGGCCACTAGGTAAGACGCCCCCCACAAGGGCAGTCCCAGTTCCCTGGGATACCCTCTGCCCTGCTGGGGGCCAAGAGGGAAGAGGGTGGCCAGGCTGGGAGTTCTAGTGGGTCTGAGCCCAGCAAAGGAAGGGGCTTGTCTACACGATCTGCCCTGCCCATCAACACCCAGGTCAGCTGGACATCCATAGTTATCTCCCCAAAACGCACATCCTTACCCCCAGGTGCACCCATCCAAACACCCACAAAAGCACACCTCAAGAGACCTGGATCACAGCCACATATTCACCCCAAGAAACACACCCAGAGATTCATACCCTCTCAAGTGTTGTCCCACTAGGTGGATTCCGATCCTAGATCCAGCTGTGGGGCCTGGGCACCTCCCCTTCCTGGTCTGAACCTCCCTCTCCTCCTGACTTAAATGGGTCTAGTTACCATCTCATAGGACTGGGGTGAAGATTATCACAGCATCCTGAGCCCAGCGCACGTAGGCTACTGTTGCAATTCTCCCACCTACCCACCAACCCCCCGAAAACTCAGACCCTCTCTCCAGAGACACCCCCCGACTGTTCCCTAGAGCCTCCTAGGCTGGGGGAGGGTACTGACGGCCCCACAGCACTTGTGGAGGCAAAGGTGGCTGCTTTGGCCCCTTTCTACAACCGTACACAGAGCAGCCTGTGAGGAACCACCCTGTCTACCAGTGGAGGGACTCAGAGAGAAGTGACTTACCTGGGGCCCCCCAGCCCAGCCCACATTCCCCACACAGCTTTCCAGGGCTGCTCTGGGCTCCCCAGCACCAGATCCACACTCCACTCCTCCCTGTGGCCAGCCCAGGCTCCTGGAATGAGGGGCGGCCACCCAAGAAGATCCATCCTCTTGCTGAGGGGGTAGCCTGAGCTCCAGGGAGATCCACGGGAGGGAGCAGGGTTGGGGCATGGATGTCACCAAAGAGCATGAGAGCTGACACTTAACAAATATTAAAAACCAAAATCCAACAGAGTAGGTTTTAAAGATTTTATCGGCTTTATCCAGCGGTTCAAGAATCAGGCAGCATCCCATTTGGCAGGCAGAAAGGAGCCTACAAGAAGTTGTGTAAAATGCAAGACTTTTATAGGCAGAAGGGAGCAGACACAAAGAAGTTATACTTAGGCAAAAAAGTGGGTTGGTTATTGCAAGATCACTTTCTTTTAGGCAACAGCAGGGGTCTATCAGGCAGATGAACTTGCTAGTGCTGGTCAGGCAATTCCTGATTGACTGGTTTAAGATACAGTTTCCAGGAGAGCTGAAACTGTAATCAAGTTATCTCCGTTTGGTGATATGGGGCTTAGCATAAGTGACTCCACCTTGGGCCTGCTGTCTTGTTTTTTTGCTTTTTCTTTTTTTTAACTATTTAAAAAATTATTTATTTATTTATTTATTTATGTATGTTGGCTGCACTGGGCCTTAGTTGTGGCATGCGGGATGTTCAGTTGTGGCATGTGGGATCTTTAGTTGTGGCATGTGGACTCTTAGTTGCGGCATGCATTCGGAATCTATTTCCCCAACCAGGGATTGAACCCGGGTCCCTGCATTGGGAGCGCAGAGTCTTGCCCACTGGACCTCCAGGGAAGTCCCTGCTGTCTTTTTTTTAACACAAGCAGTGTAGCATCTGTGGACTCAGTTTTCACATCCTCAAATGGGGATTATAGTGCATACCTTAGCCCAGGCTTGGCTGGACAGGGGGCACCTGGCAGAAGGTAGCAGTGCCAGCAAACGCTTTTTGACTTGTCCCAGGCACTGTACAGAGGGCTTTATGTGCCATATCTCACTTAACCCTGTTGGGTAGCAGTTATGAGTCTCTGCCTTTTGCAGATGAGGCAATGGAGGCTCAGAGAGGTGATGTGATTTGCCCAAAGTCACACGGCTGGTGAGAGGCAGGGCTGGGGTCTTCCCTCTGCCAGAGTGTGTGCATACATGCACACAGAGCAGTGTGGTTCTGTGCCCACTCCCAGACTGCCCTGGCTGGGCACCGGCTGTGATGGCGTTTGCCTTGTGGATGCAGAGAGGAAAATCAGGGTTGGGCAACTGCAGCTCAGCCCAGGGCCCTGGGACTTGGGGCAAGCAGGCTGGCAGGGCAGTCTTGCTCAGTTTGTGCCAGGAGAGCCTGGAGGTCACCTGAGGCTGAGCTGAGCCAGGTAGGCGTGGGGTGACGAGAGACAATCCCTGGGTGACTGCCCAGCTTGACTAAACAATAGCCATCATAGCAGTGAGACAGGTAGAGTGCTCTTGGGACTAGGGTGCGAGCTGTTATTATCCTATTATCTGTAGGAGGAGACTGAGGTTCACAGAGAGTGAGAAGGCCTTTCCCGTGCAGGGACTTTGCAGGGAGTCCAAGCCTGGCCTCCGGACAGTGTGGGGCTGGGGGGACTTATGGGGTGGGTGGCAGTCAAGATGGAGACCATGGCCCCCCCCCCACGGGGGTCCATTTGCCCTTCCACCTCTTTGCTTGCCCCCGACTCCTGTCCCCTGGGCTGACCCGGGCCGATGGACATGGCTGGCTGCCATCCCAGCTTTGGTCCCCACAGGCTGAGCACTCTGATGCGTGCCTTGCCTTCTGTGAGCCCCTTTCCAGGCAGGTTTGTAGGGAGCTGGGGCTGCTAGGTTCAGAGTGTGGTTGTGCAGGTTGCTCACTGCACAAAGGTACCCTGCTGAGCGGTCACTTCCCTTCCGTCCCGCAAGGGATGCATGTACCTGGGGGAGGGGCATCTTTTCCCAAATAGTGCACAGGAGCCATAGGGCGCTAGCGCAGCCCTGTGGGAACAGCGTGTGTAAAAAAGCGTTCCGACAAGGAGGGAGCTGGTCCTCTTTTGGTCTGACCCCTTGGCTCAGGCTTCCCAGATGGATGGTGGATAACGGGACCTGCAGAAGGACTGCCCAGAAAATGCTTCCCTCAGTAGACAAGGCAGTGACTCAGCCCCAGCTAGAGAGGCCCCTGCTGGAGACCACGTGCCCCAGGGTCTATATCCAGGGGGAACGACTACCACGTGGCCTCTCCTCCAGACTCAGCAGCCCTGGTGCCAAGGCTGCTGCTTTCCTGCTCCTCTACCTTCCCAGAAGAAGAGCTGAGCGCACGGAGGGCAGGGAGTGCAGGGCAAATCCCATAAACTCCCTGCAGGCTCCCCCACCTACCTGCTCCCAGCGGGAGAGTCCATGAGACACCCGCCCTAAGCCTAAGGCGTGGTCTAGCTGGCTCTGCCCCCAACTGTGATCCTGGGCTGGGCGCTCAACCTGGCCACCTCCCCCTTCTCTAAAGAGGCTCTCAGTGCCACCTGCAGAGAGAGGGTGTGGGGGTCTGAGAAAGGGTCCGTGAACTGCAGGGGACTGTGTTATTATTAAGCTCCAAGTACCCTAGTGGGGTGGGGAGGGGGAGGGAGGGCTCAGGAAGCTCTCTTTAACTCACAGGAGCCCAGCCCCTGGCCCACACTCAGAACCTAGGCTGGGGCGAGACTGGGGGGCTGGGCAGGAGCAGGAGAGAGAGAGCAGCCCCAGGACAGCAGAGGGAGGTGGGTGTCAGGCTCACGGCTGTTGATGCGGGGGGAGCGGTGAACCTTGGGTCTGACCTGGGCAGCAAAGCTTTGGCCCAGTTGCCTCCCCTCCTGAGCCTTAGTTTCCCCCCAGGTAAACCTCAGCTCTGGGTCTGGACCTCCGTGAGTCCCTCCTTCAGGGAGAGGGATGGTGCGCCCAGGACCCAGGGCCTGGCCAGTCACACAGGCAGCGCCACAAGAGTGTACGTGGAGGGAGCGTGTTCCTGCAGCCGTGGCCCTGTCACTAGATCTGAGGGCGCCAACGCTCCAGCTCAGCCACTGAGAAGGATGGCTCAGACACTCCACCACTGCGACTTCCTGGCGGTCCAGTGGTTAAGACTCCGCGCTCCCACTGCAGGGTGCTGGGGCTGGCTCCCTGGTCAGGGAACTAAGATGCGGCAGCGGGGCCAAAACAAAAACCACTCCAGCATTTAAGCGGGACTGCAGACACTTTCTCCGGGTACTCCCCTCCCCCTCCCCCCTTCAGGGGAGGGCACCCAAGGAAGCAGGGAGGCAGGGCACCCGGAATGGGCCCTGCAGGAACATAAGCCTATGTCAGAACCAGAACCAGCCCCGTTGTCCTGGCGATTGCTCCTGTCCCAGGCACCTCAGGCACCCACGGGGGCAATTAGCGAGTGTGGGAGGGGTTTCCACGGTGGCAGTCCCCAGGGGGTGTGGCTGGGGCTTAGGCAGGGGGCAAGGGCTGGCGGGCCCTTTCTCCTTTGTCCGGGCACACTAGGCCTTTGTTCTCAGCTGGCGCTCTCTGAGGACGGGACCAGGACCATGGGTGGGGGGCGGACCTGGCTTAGGGTGCCCACACCCCTGGGGGGATCCTGAGCCAGCAGGAAGAGGGAACAGAAGAGGGGATAGAGCCCCCCTTCTGGGCCCAGCATCCGCTGGGGGAGCCCTCTGCCCCCAGGTACAGAAGCCTTACCTGACCCCAAGAGGCTGGGCACTGCAGCTTACCATTGGCTCCTGGTGCTGGTAAACACCTTCCAGCAGCCAATGGGCGGCCTCAGTGTGCCCCGAGGCGCCGGGGCTGGACTAGGAGGGGCGGGGCTGTGAGGGGAGTGAGGGCCGGAGGGGAAGGAGCCGCTGGTCCAGGGTGGAGGCTGGAAGGCATTCCATCTGACTGCATACGGGCTTCTGCTCAGACTTTATTCCAGGCCTCCCCGGGAGCCTTGGGGTCCCCTAAGCCCAGCCTGTGCCCCTAACCTCACCCTCCTTCAGTGCCAGCTTGATGGCTTACAAGGGCCCAGGCCCCAGGACAGCTCCATGGGCGGATGATGGGCCTGGGTCCCCCAAACCTCACTCTCTCACCTTCCTTCATCCTCGAGCCTGACACAGTCCGCGGGAAAGAAGCTGAGGCATCCATCCCGGCTGTAAAGCGCGGTGCCTACTCTGAGGCTGGCATCCACCGTTCAGGCAATTGGGGTTGGGGGACCCCGAGTCTCTGGTACCCTCAGAAGTGGGACCTTCAGAATCGGGTGTCCAGGGAGGAGGTGGAGCCTCGATGGGACCTGGCGGGGCTCTCGATAGGGGGCGCCCTGGACCGAGTCAGCAGCCCATGGAAAGTCTTGCCTCGGGTCTGGGGCTTGCGCCGTGGCGGCCTGGGCTCCTCCGGGGGCTGCACCACGATGCGGGGCACCTCGGGCCTGGTGGCTCCCCGGGTTCCTGCCAGCTGCTGGGCCTCAAAGATGGCTTGGGCCCCAGGCAGGCGGGCCTGCGGCCTCGGGGGTGGCCCAGATGCCGACGCGGGCAGCTGGGCCAGCTGGGCCTTGATCTCCCGCTGCAAGTCCTGTTCGGACAGGGCCACGCTGTGCACCTGTGGGGAGCAGTTGATACTGAATCTGCCTGGCCTGGGGGAGGGCAGGAAGCGATGAGATGAGATCCCTGTGGGGCGGGCAGGACACAGCCGCAGGAAGTGGCTGAGGGCTGAGGGGCTGACAGACAAAGAGACTAAAGGAGCCACGGAAAGCCACTTGAGGCCTGGGGTTTCCACATTCTCTGCTGCTCAGAGGACAAGAACTGAGCCCCGGTTCTTACTGTGACTTCCCCCTCTGGGACTCAGTTTCCGCAACTGTGCAGGGGGGCTGGGTCATTGCAGAGGGCGGGCAAGGGGCACCCACCTGGGGCATGAAGACCTCCTCCTGCAGCTGGGCGGGCGGGATGGCTCGAAGGGCGCCGAGCGTCTCCAGGAGCCCTGGGCAGGCCAGGCGCTGTTCAGTGGTGCCCAGTGCCAGGCGTACCAGTGTCAGCCCCACGCGGAACAGCACCTTCACACCTGCAGGCCGGGGGCTCACTCAGTTGGGGGGCCAGCCCTGGGCTTCCTAACAGTCTGCACCTGAACCTGCCCTCAGCCAGACTCCTTCCACCCTCCTGCAGCTCTGCTCCTGTGACCCAATGACTGAGAGCAGGGTGGCAATCTGAGAGCACTGGCCAGCATGTCTCAGCGGCCACGGACACTTCTGGGCAGAGCAGCCTGCCAGGAGCCGGGGCTACTGAACGCCTCACGCCAAGCCTTCTCCTTCTGGGCCTCAGCTCCTCGTCCCTCCGAGGAAGAGCTGGGTGGTGACGTGAAGCCCTTTCCAGCTCAGACCTGTGACCTTCTGATTCTAGAAAGATTCTAGCCAGAAC
This sequence comes from Physeter macrocephalus, assembly GCF_002837175.3. Classification (NCBI taxonomy): domain Eukaryota; kingdom Metazoa; phylum Chordata; class Mammalia; order Artiodactyla; family Physeteridae; genus Physeter; species Physeter macrocephalus. Next base: position 20,472 of record NW_021145372.1, on the reverse strand, counting down.
TCCTCACCTCTAAGCCAAGAGCATAGGACACACGTGCACATAAACACGCACACACGCACATGGGTGTGACCTTGGGCCTCTTCCTGGAGCCTCAGAATTCCTTCCTGGTAGCCTCGGGTCTGCTGAGAACAGCAGTCAGGGGACCAGCGAGGTCTGGTGACAACTGTGACTTGTAAAGGGACAGCATCACCGTTATGAAAGGGAGCCTGAGGCAGAGGGCAAGGGTAGCTCAGCCACTCTGACGCGGGTTGGGGGGGCCCTGCCCTGCCGTCGAGGTCTGAGTCTGCAGCGGAGGACATGTAGATGGCGACTTGGACACCCGTGGCCAGAGCTCTAAGCCAGCCTGAAGCCAACTGGGCATACAGCGGGTGCTCAATAGATGTACTGATTGATTTCTACCATCTGTTTGGTCCAACCACCCCGCTCTTGGCCCGGCACCTCTCCCACGTCCGCACCCCCAAGTCAGTCGTCTGTAGCCTGGCCTCTCCGCCTCCACACTGGCCCTGCAAGTTTGCCTCCTCCATAGAGCGGCCGCGAGCCCCTTTAAACAGCACTCTCCTCCTGCCGCCCCCCTACACTCGGGCACATCCTTTGTTTTATTTTCTTCACAGAACTTATGACAATCTATAAATACCCCGTTAATTTGGTACCGTCGCCTCCCATCCCCACCTCCACCGGAATGTAGGTCTCACTCACTCAAGTGGCCCTGGCTTCCAGAGCAGCGCTGGCCTCCGAGAGCGCTCACGAAGGGCCCGTGGGGCTCCACCGGCCATGCCCCCACTGTGCCCAGTCCCTGAGCTGTCTCACTGCTGGCATCTCTGCAGCTCCTGCCCTATCTACCTTGGGGACGCGCCCCCCGACTCCAGCCCTTCCCCAAGCAGATGGTGCCCTCCCTGTGGTGGTCTCACTGCTGGGGGTGGGGGCTATCATTCATTACATTGGTGATCCGTGGCCAAGGGCCGGGCCGTTTCCCCAGAGCCACAGGGCGCTGTCACCCTCAGCACACCCCAGCAGCCGGGCCCCAGGCCAGGACTGCCAGTGGCGGTGGGGCAGAGCAGAGCTGGCACCCTCATCCCCTCTGCACACCAGGCACCCGAGGCTCCCGGCCCGAGTTCCCACACCTGCCCCCGCCCACCGGGCCAGCCACCCACTCACCCTCGCTAAGGAAAGCGTCCCAGACACGCAGCACGGTGGGGAAGGGCAAGGAGCGGGCAAAGAGGCACAGGAACCACTCGGGCAGGTAGAGCAGGGGCCCGACGCCCGCCTGCTGCAGGTGCTTGTACACACGCGGGAGCAGCCGCCGCAGCAGGGCCGTGAACACCTCGGCGTCCAGCTGTACAGTCTCCTGTGGCCACGCCCATCAGCACCTCCACTCCCCGTCCCCAGGCCCCTCCCCAGCCCCCGCCCAGCCCCTCCCCCTGTGCCCTCTGGCCCCATCCCAGCCTCTCACCATATGGGGCCCGTAGTAGCCAGGGAGGTAAACCTCGCAGATCTGTACCAGGCACCAGAAGGCCTCCTGGGGGCGGGCACAGGCCTTGAGTGCCCACCGCAGAGGGGACCACGGAGGGGACCGCAGGGCGGGGGAAAGGGGCGCAGGGGAGGGTCTGGAGCCAGGAGCCTGGACTCAGTGCTGGGGCTGGTGGGGAGGGGCAGGTCTTACCAAAAAGCTTCCTGTTGCCCAGATAGAGGCCTACCAAGGGGGGTAGGGAGTTGCAAGTCACAGGGCTCAGGGGGTTGAATTTGAGGGTCACAGGGTAGGGGCTCACTGGTCAAGGCTAGGGAGGGTCCCCAAGATCAAGTCTTGGGTTCTTGGGGTCACTGGGGTCAGGGATCATGGTCACAGGGTTCAGAATCAGAAGTCATGAGGACAAAGTAATAACATCCAGACTCCTAGATCATTGGGGCAAAGGTCAGGGCTCAGGGTTCCATGTTCCTGCAGTCAAGGTCGTTGGGTTTGAAGGTCGCTGAGGCTGGTGGTCATGAGGCCCTGGGTCACTCACTAGGACAGGTTTGGGTACGAGTCAAGGATCCCAGGTCCCTGAGGCCAGAGTTCCTGGGGATGGAGGGGTCATGGGTCCAGGGCACAGGATTACTAGGTCCCTAGGTCACCAGCGTTGGGGGTCATGGATCACTGGGGTTAGGGGGTCAGGGTCTTGGGTCCCCGTAGCAGGGTTGGGGGCACTCACCTCTGGAGGCAGATACATGAGCAGCACGGCAGCCACAGGGCCCTGGGCCTGGCAGTAGCCCTGTTCTGGCCGATATAGGGTGTAGGCCTTGAGTACCTGGAGGAGCCCCTGCTGCCTGTGCCAGAAGACCCCGTTAGGGGCCAGTCCTCCGGGCATCCCCTCCCCGCCCTCTGGCGGCCCTCGCCCAGGCCTCAGCCCCCCGAGGGCCTTGCTGGGTCCTCTGAGATGCAAAGATATAAAGCTGGGGCGGGGGAGGGGGGACTAGGCCAAAGCACCTGGGCGTTGTGGGGCTGGGGGTCCCCGGGTATCACTGGCCTCGTACCCGTGACCCTGGGGTGACACAAACATCTCATGCAGAGGGAACTGGCGGTGCAGGTCCCTGCCGATGGTCTCCAGCCACTGTGGATCCCCAGGGGCCTCAGCCAGTTCCTGTGGGTGGACAAAAAGGTTGAGTGTAAAGGCCCAGAGTGATGAAGGGCCAGGGGAGGGGAGGTGGGACCCCTGCCAGTTCCCTCACCTGATAAGTGCCACGGCTGTTCTCCTGACACACATGGGCCCCGCACAACAGGGGCCAGCACCGGGCCCGCAGGGCCGAGGGGATGCCTTTCCGGCACTGCATCTTTACCTGTGGATGAGGCCAAGGGACCCCATTAGGCCAGCCACGCCAGCTTCCCCTGCTCCTGTCGGCAAGCCCCAAGCACAACCTGTCATCAGGCAAGAGCCACTTTGGGTGGCAGGGAGGAAAGGCAGGAGGTACTGGGACAGGGGAGGGGTGAATTTTGCCAGGGCACGGGCCGAGGCAAAGCGGGCTGAGCCACTGAGGCCTGGGTGGGGCCACTCTCCCCCTCACCTTCTTGTACCGCCGAGACATGGTTTTCTCCCAGCGTGAGGTCATCTCCACCCACTTCATCTCCCGCTGGCGGATAAGGTCTGCAGGAGGGTGACCTGGCCTGGGGACACATGGCACAGGCATCCAGGCGCTGGGCAGCTGTTACCCAGAGCCCACATCTGCCACCCTTCATTCTACCTGGGTGAGCCTAACTCCCGGCCCTGGAGATCTCTGGGAATCTCTGGGGCGGGGTGGGGACCTGTCACCCAGGAGTTGCCAGTGGTTGTCATGGGGACAGGAAAGGATGTGGCTCCGATGTGGGTGGAAGCCGGAGAGACCGAAGGGGGTGTGTAGGTGTGTGTTGAGGGAGGGGCTTGTTGACTGTCCCCCAGGATGGGGACACAGACAAGTCATCGGGGAAGTTGGGTAGACAGGGTCCTGGACTAGAAGCCAAGAGTTGTGAGATGGAGTCTGATTCTGTCTCTGATCTGCTGTGTGACCTTCCTGTCCGTCTCTGGACTTGTCTTCCTGTCTGTACATTGGGAATGGAGAGGACTGGTGGGGGAAGAAGTGTGGGTTCTGTGATCTGGATCTGGGATTCCTGGGCCAGATTAAAAGGGGAAGAATGTTTGGCCCCAGAGGTGGGTGGAAACCCTCAGAAACTGGGAGTAAAAGAGACATACAGGGACCACCTCCCGCAGCCCTGCTAACCTTAGGATTCCATCTGGAACCCGAGAAGGGATGATACTGGCTGAGTCCCCAGACCCTCCCAGGACCCTCGAGGTTGGACCTCACTCTAGAATTCAGCCCTCAGCTCCCACCCTTATTCCCAGCACCCCACCGCCCCACCCCATCCCTTCCCTACTTACCCTGGCTCTGCTGAGCTGCCCCCAATGAAGCCATAGCGGTCAGCCTGGCGATATGGGCCAGGCCCACTCAGCTCTGAGTCAGACCCCAAAGAGCTGGAGTCATCCTGCAGCTCACCAGGCTGCACCAGGTCCTCCCCCAGGGCCTGGGCCATGGTGCTGCAGACCCCTGATGCCACAGGCTGCAAGATGTGGGGAAAGCCAATGTGAGAGGCGGCTCCTAGCCAGCCTAGGGCCTGGGCTCCTATCCAGCCAGGCCCCAGCCCCAGGACCTGACTGCGTGGTCAAAGGGAGTAGATTTCAGGGTATCTCTCCAAGCCCCTTCTGTCCCCTCTTCTCTTGTGGGGTGGGGGTGGAGCATGGGCCCAGAAGTGGCAGAAAGGCCAGGCCCCTGTCCCCTGCAGCCCAGCTTACCTCCTTGCTGCACCTCACCTCCTCCTCTCACTTCCTCCTCAGCCACAGCTTCGGCAACCGGACGGGGGGCCCCTCCTAAGTGCGTGGGGGGGGGTAGTTACCCCTTCCTGTCCCGGGCTCTTCCGGCCTGCCCCCCTGGCCCTGGGCCATGGGCTCCTCCCACCATCCCGGTGGGCTGGGTGGGTGCAGGCTTGGGTTCCTGCGCTGGGTGTGATGCGGCCAGGGCCTGCCAGAGGTAGAGAGGGCAGGCTGCCTCCAGATTTGAGGTCACTGGCATGTAAAACACTCGATTCAGGGTCCAATGAGTATCATGGTGTATTTAGTGTTTGCTCTTTACAAAGTAATACTTTCAACATGCACACAATGTAGCATTACTATACTACTCAAAAGGCAAGGATGAGACATTACAAAAAGTAGTAATTTAGCATGCACCACAGGCAGTGTGGACCAAAATGAGCTCGGAGCACAGCAACAGGTGTCTGGATCTACCTAGTCAGTCACCCCAGGGCCCCAGACTCAGGAGGTAGAGGTCCTCCGTGAATTTGAGGCTAACTCTTACTATCTCTGAGCCTCAGTTTCCTTTCCTGCACTTCAGGGGCTTAATCTGCACTGTTTGGGGAGACCCAATGAGTTAACAGTGAGGTCACATCACCTTCCCGACCAGGACAGAAGCGGAAAGGACTGCTTAGCCCTTGAAAGAGAAAAACAACTGCCAAAGTACTTCCGACCGCACCTCCTCCGAACATCGGAGGGTAACTCCTCAAGGGCGGAGCTAGGCTTGACCTCGCCCCACGAAGCCCCGCCCACCAGGCAGGCTCCGCCCCAGACACAGGAGTCAGTCCAAGTCCTGTCCCCTGACCGAGGCCCCGCCTCTCGTGCCGCCGCGACCCCTGCGCCCGGCGTCCGGCGGAGGCGCTAGAGCGCTGGGGCAGCGGGCGGAGCGGGGCGGGGCGGAGCGGGGCGGGGCGGGGCGGGAGGCCTAGGAGGCGGGGCGGCGAGCCGGGGCGGGCGGAAGGAGCGCCAGGCCGGAAGGAGGCAGCGGGAGGGCGGGAGGCAGGAGCGGGCCCGGAGCTGCTGGGGCCAGAGCGGCGGCGCCGCCATGTCCGACAGCGAGAAGCTCAACCTGGACTCTATCATCGGGCGCCTGCTGGAAGGTTGGCCGGGGCAGGGGAGGTGGGCGCCGGCCGCGCCCTGGGCCCCTGCCCGGCCCGGAAGTGGCGCGCGGGTGGACTTGCCCCTCCCAGGGCCAGCTTAGACTGGGCGGGGACGGTCCGCGAGGTCCCGTGGCCGCAGGTGCCCCCCTTTCCAATCGCGGCGCGCCTGGGAGGTCTGGGGTTGCTCCCCTTGCCAGAGCAGGGCGGGGGCGCACGGGTTGGCCAGGGCTCTTGGGGTGAGAGAGAAATCCGAGAAACCTAGCCCCCCCAAGCAAGGGGTCCTGTGTTCTGAGATTTTGGCAGGCCTCCGCGCACAGCAATCCCCTCTCGAGTGTCTTGAGGGTAGTTGGGGGTCTCGTCCCTTGAGGCTTGAGGCGGGGGTCCCAGGAGGCTCAGCAGCAACAGCTGCCCCTGGGCGAGGCGGGGCCCGGGAGGCCCAGGCGCCCCCCAGAAGTGCCTATGGGGCCACCCATGTCACCCACCCTCTTCTTGCCCGAGGGTCCTGATGCCTCATTCCACTCCCAGTGCAGGGCTCGCGGCCTGGAAAGAATGTACAGCTGACAGAGAACGAGATCCGTGGTCTCTGCCTCAAATCCCGGGAGATTTTCCTGAGCCAGCCCATTCTTCTGGAGCTGGAGGCACCTCTCAAGATCTGCGGTGAGCCCCCTGCCCGGGCCCCTTTGCTTCCTGAAAGTGGGTATCCCCCCCCGCAAGCCAAAGTCCCTGGATCTCTCTTCCCTTGAGTCCAACCCTGGCCCCGGGTTCAAGTTTAGGCTGCATCTAGCGCTGACCTGGTTCTCTGTGTCACAGGCGACATCCATGGCCAGTACTACGACCTTCTGCGGCTGTTCGAGTACGGCGGCTTCCCTCCAGAGAGCAACTACCTGTTTCTGGGGGACTACGTGGACAGGGGCAAGCAGTCATTGGAGACCATCTGCTTGCTGCTGGCCTATAAGATCAAGTACCCCGAGAACTTCTTCCTGCTCCGTGGGAACCACGAGTGTGCCAGCATCAACCGCATCTACGGCTTCTACGATGAGTGTGAGTGGCCTGAGCGTCTGGGGCTGAGCGGGTCCCGAAGGGCTCTCCCGGCCATTCAGTGCGACCCTCGTGTTGACCTGGTGGCTGGGGTAGCCTGCTAGACTGAGCTCTGTGAAGGCAGGGCCGGGCCGGTTCACGTCTCCCCGCCCTGCCCTCCTGGCGTGGGTCCTGGCGCTCGGGAGGGACGTGGTGAATGGTTGCTGACTGAAGGGCTGCCAGCATTCTCACGCAGGGCCTTGCCTGTCGACATTCCCCTCCAGTGCATCCGTTACTTAAGCACTTAGGATGCCTGTCCGGACTGGACTCTGTTGGCCAGGAGCTGAGAGAGACCAGACCCGGTCTTGGCCTGGCTCTGCTCGTGTGCAGGGGGGTGGGTGCCAACCCTGAGGTTGTTCCAGAACTGGAACTCCGGGGTTCCTGTGGACTCAGCTGCTTTAGAATTCCTCCTGGGAGGCAGTGGGGTGGGGGTTGGTGGCGGGGGGCGGTTTCCCTTCTTGCCTTCCATTCTCTTCTCCCAGCTGTGTCTGAACAACACACAGTGTGCCCTGGAAGGCCCAGAGACCCACTCTGAGGGTGGGGCAGACAGGCCTTCTCGTGAGCCCTCTCCTTCCTCTGGGCAGGCAAGAGACGCTACAACATCAAACTATGGAAAACCTTCACCGATTGCTTCAACTGCCTGCCTATTGCTGCCATTGTGGATGAAAAGATCTTCTGCTGTCACGGGGGTGAGGGCGGCTCTGGGCCGCATGGCGAGGGAATGCTTGGGCAGGACGAGCCTGGCCACATCCCTGGGGGATTTGGGACAGAAGTGTTAGCTGGAGGACACGTTCTCAGCCACCTGGAACAGCTCTGCCTGGAGTCCTGGTTTGGCTATCACTTCTTCCACAAAGTCCCCCCTCACCCCAGCGTTAGGCTGCACTCACTGTCGTGTCGTGGCCTCGGCTTCTTGCGTGGAGTTTGCTTGTCTGTCCCCAGGGAGCGCTGTGCTCCGTGAAGGGACAGGGACTTGAAGAGGCAGAAGGCGATGAGCTCTGCCTGTCTAGGCTCCCAGGAATCCAGGAGAGGGCGGAGGGTTGGGGGAACAGAGGCTGATTGGCAAAGGCTTCCTGGAGAAGGGAGGGCCCTTGTTTTGAGGCTTGAGGAAGTGACCTGCCCCCGGTGCCCCCCCAGGCCTGTCCCCAGACCTACAGTCCATGGAGCAGATCCGGCGTATCATGCGGCCTACAGACGTGCCAGACCAGGGCCTGCTGTGTGACCTGCTGTGGTCTGACCCTGACAAGGACGTGCAGGGCTGGGGCGAAAATGACCGTGGCGTCTCCTTTACCTTTGGAGCTGAAGTTGTGGCCAAGTTCCTGCACAAGCACGACCTGGATCTCATCTGCCGGGCACACCAGGTGGGCTGGCAGCTCTGGTCTGGGTGGCAGTGGGGGCTGGGCAGCAGCACCTGCTGAACTAACTGCCCCCACCCTCGTCCAGGTGGTAGAAGATGGCTATGAGTTCTTTGCCAAGCGGCAGCTGGTGACACTCTTCTCAGCTCCTAACTACTGTGGCGAGTTTGACAACGCAGGCGCCATGATGAGCGTGGACGAGACGCTCATGTGCTCCTTCCAGGTGGGGGTGGAGGTGGGGATGGAAGGGGCGGGGGGGCCCATGGCTCAGCCCCATGAGCCTGACCAGCTTGCCTCTTCTAGATCCTCAAGCCCGCCGACAAGAACAAGGGGAAATATGGACAGTTCAGCGGCCTGAATCCTGGAGGCCGGCCCATCACCCCGCCCCGCAACTCCGCCAAAGCCAAGAAATAGCCTCCGTGTGCCCGCCCTCTGCCCCAGATGGTGGATTGTACAGAAATCACGTGGCTGTGAGGGTTCGTGCTGGCCCCCTAGGGCCGCCCGTCACAGGGAACACGGAGCCTTGGTGTATTTTTCTTTTTTTTTATGAATCAATAGCAGCGTCCAAACCCCCAGGGCTCCTTCCACCTGTACCTGCAATGGCTGCAGGCAGGATCCTGGGGCTGAGGCTGCAGCTCAGGGCAGAGCAGGGCCAGATTGTGGGTCCCCAGCCTTGCTTGGCCTCAGGGCTGGCAGCCGGATCCTGGGGCGACCCATCTGGTCTCTCGAATAAAGGTCAAAGCTGGATTCTCGCCACGGCGTCTGTCTCCCTTGTCCCAAATGCCGCGCCTGGCGACCCTTCTGCCTAGGGCCACTTGGGAGGCTTGCTGGGCATGGGGCCCCAGCCAGGGAAACACCAGCCACATGCTCAGGTCACAGGGGCCCTTGGAATTTCCAAGCCAGGGCCAGAGTTTTGGAAAGGCAAGCAAAACAGTGTGTGCCGGCCACAGGGGATCCCCGAGGTGCACCCAGGGTCCGAGGGAGGGACAGGTCCTGATTGGCAGAGAAGGTAGGTCAGCAGGGGCCAGCAGCACCACCGTGATTTTTCTCTTAGGGAGGTGGGCTTAGAGAAGGCAGGCCCCCAACCCTGGCCACATGGTTGGATTAAGAGGTGAGGGACCTCCCGGCAGGTGGCAGCTCAGCACCAAGACTGGGAACAGACACGATCGACTGGGGGCCGAAGGGAGACGACGGTACCCAGGCCAGTCACAGATAGCCATAGCCGGGCAGGGCCTGGGGGAGGCGGCAGGACCAGCCAGCTGAGCTCCAGCACAGCCCACCTCTACCACCCACCCTGGAGGAGAGCTGGTCCCGCCCCTGGTTGGCGCTGGGAGGTGGGGAGGCCCGGGCTGCCCCTGGTCCAGTCCTCCAAGGACTTCTCGGCTCAGCCCTCCCCCTCGCTGTCCTCAGCCAGCACGGGGCTGGGGCCCTGGGGAGAGTGTGCAGGGGCCAGGACGGAGCCAAAGAACAGCGAGCGGAACTGGCGAGAAAACAGAGGAAGCCGAGTGAGCTCTGGAGGCTGCTCCCTCCCCTGCCTCCGTCTCCAGCCAGCCCCTACCTTCTTGGGTGGGGGAGTCCCAGGCACTGTGCTGGGCTCGGTGTCATCTTCCTCCTCCGAGTGGGAGCCAGGGCTACAGTGGGGCTGGAGGCCAGGTGAAGGGGAGGTGGAGGGCAATGTCCGCGAGCCCTCACTGCCCACGGTGGTTTCCATGGCGATCATGTAAGAGTCAATGTCGTCAAGGGCAAAGTCGTCCAGGTGGGGTGTGCTGTAAGCAGAGACGGCGGCGTTAGCAACGACCAGGAGAGAAGACGGGGAACAGAGGCAGGGCCCCACCTTGGAGGGCTCAGCGGGGGGCTGCAAAAGCCCTGTGACCGTTGGTGGCCTCTTGGTTTTATGACTTCCTGATTTGGTGGGAGGGGAGAGGATGCCTGGGGTTAAGTGGCTGCTTCCTGGAGGGGGTGGACCTGGAATCCTTTCATCAGAGTTGAGGTAGAGGCCTGAGCGAGGCATCTTGGGGGCCGCTTTAGCTCAGCTGGGGGAGGGGAGCAGCAAGTCCTGTAAGCTGGGCCACCTGGGGCCCAAGCCTGCACCTTCCCAGGGGACAGGAACTGGAGAGCACTGGGGCCCAGGGACATGCTGGGCGGAGGGCCAGGCCAAACTTCCTCTGCTTAAACTACACTGGGCCCATCCTCCCCAACCCACCTGCCCTTTCAGCCACCGGCTTCCCCAGTCCCAGGCAGCCCCCCGGCTTCCCGGCAGCGCTTTCCCTCCTTGGCCTGGGAGGAGGCTCGGAGGGGAGGCCTCAGCCAGAGAAGGAAGCCAGCCGGACCCTGGGGACACTTCCCTGGGTGGGGGGAGTCTCTGAGTACAGCTGCCCAGTAAGGTTGAGCCTGCAGGGCTGGAAGCTGTGAGCACTGCAGGGGCTGGGGCCCAACAGGAAGTGGGGGGAGGGGGAGGTGCAGACGCTGGAAGCAGCACCCTCCCCAGGGTGCACAGAGGTGGGGAGGGGGAGGAGTGGGTGGGCAGCGCCCTCACCTGTGAGCCTGAAGCTGAGGCGCCGGCCGCTGGAGCTCCGGGGCACGCAGGTCCTGGGGGTGCGGGTCCGGCTCTGAGAGCGTGGCCAGGACAAAGTGGCCGTCTAGCAGAGAGTCCTTGATGGCAAAGATGGCTGGCCTGGGCAGGTGACGGGTCCAGGCAAGGTCAAGGCCCTTTGGCTCCTGGCATCCCAGAGCCCTCCCCTCCCTGTCCTGAGGCTGGGAGTTACCTGCCCGGGCCATCGAAGTAAATGCTGAGAGACAAGTTCGCTGTCTCAGCGAAGCTCAGGAGCCCCTGGGAAGGGAGAGGCAGAGCACTGAGGCCCCGGGCCGGCAGGGAGGAGCGGGTGGCCCTGGCAGTGAGCGCGTGCGGGGCAACCTCACCCGGAATTCCTTGAGGCAGAAAGTGATGGCCACCCCTTCCTGGGCCTGCACCTGCTGGAAATCCTCACCCCCGATGCTCATCTCGGTCACCATGGCTTTGGCGGCACTGTCTGTGGGGTCAGCAACAGGAGGAAACCTGGGCCCTGCCCCATCCCAGCCCACCTCTGCCCCCTGCCCCAGGCCACGTCTGGCTCCCTCACCTGCCTCCTCCTGGTAGCTACGCAGGATGACCCTCTGGCCACGGCCAATCCCCAGCGTCACTTCGGCCAGCGCAGGGGGGAAGGGCAGAACAGCCTCCCCCAGGACCCTGTGAGGAGGGCATAGCATCACCCCAAGACTCAGCCCCATCCAGTGGCTTCGCTCTCAGGACCTGAGGCGGGACGGTGACACACCCCAATGTCCAAACGGAACCAGGCCAGGCCTAGCATGCCCCCAGGGAGGACAGGAGCGGGACATGGTCCCTGCCCCGTCCAAGGCTACCAGGCTGTCGTGGGAGGAGGAGTCCACTTGCAAGAGACGGGGCAGACAAGAGCAGAGCCCACAGAAGACAGCAGGAAGCACGGGCTGTTTGCGCTGAACCAAACCGGGCAGGCGGCACCTGGCCACCCAGGGGTGGGAGACCATCCCCACACTGTCTGCATAAATGCGGCCTTCAGAGAGAGCCCTCAGATCCTTGTCTAGTAAAGACACACGCCGATAAACAGTTACAGGTGAAATAACATCTGGAATTTGCCTCAAAACACTTGCGACAGGAACTGGCGTCTGCTTTTATATGAATTTAAAATTGTCCATAAGAAAAAGAGAAACGGGCTTCCCTGGTGGCGCAGTGGTTAAGAATCCGCCTGCCAACGCGGGGGACACGGGTTCGAGCCCTGGTCCGGGAAGATCCCACATGCCGCGGAGCAACTAAGCCCGTGCGCCACAACTACTGAGCCTGCGCTCTAGAGCCCGCGAGCCACAGCTACTGAAGCCCGTGCGCCTACAGCCCGTGCTCCGCAACAAGAGAAGCCACCACAATGAGAAGCCCTCACATTGCAACGAAGAGTAGCCTCCGCTCGCTGCAACTAGAGAAAGCCCGCGCGCAGCAGCAAAGACCCAAAGCAGCCAAAAATAAATAAATAAAAATTAAAAAAAAAATTCCTTTGTTTTTTAAAGGCTTTTTTTTGTATTACGTGTAACAGACAAAATTATTTAAGTCAATAAACTTTTAAGGAATTTCACATGTTCTGATTCTTTCCACTGCCAATCACCTTAGTTCCTCCAAACTCATAACCTTCAAGATAAAACAGCCCTTTCAGAAAGAAGCTGTCGTGTGAGTCAGCCCCCAGTTCTCTTAGGTGGGCTTCTTTGATCTCCAGTGGAATATGGACACGCTTCAGAATTCCCCACCTGTAATCTCTGGGATCCAATTTCCTCAAGCGATTTACTTTAGGACCATGTGTAGGGTCAGGAGGTGGATCTGCCTGGTTCTGAATTTGACACCCTCTAAAAATGTATTCGGTTCAAATCATATTCACTCCTAAACCATCACACCCTAGAACAGTACAGATTGTTGGGATAGGCCAATACCTAAGATTAAAAAAGTCTGACTGTTTTTCCAACGATGTAGATTTACGGAAAAAGCCCCATCAGGATAGATCTCAACACAGCTGCTCTTTTTAAAAAAGAAAGAGAAAGAAAAATCCTCAAAATACAGACCACAGGGCTTCCCTGGTGGCGCAGCGGTTGCGCGTCCGCCTGCCGATGCAGGGGAACCGGGTTCGCGCCCCGGTCT
>NW_021145372.1:0-7839 GCF_002837175.3 Physeter macrocephalus | reverse complement strand
GAGCCTGTGCTCCGCAACGGGAGAGGCCACGACAGAGGGAGGCCCGCATACCACAAAAAAAAAAAAAAAAAAAAAAAAAAAAATACAGACCACAGATTGATTCCCTCTTTCTCTACCCAAAGGGATCCTGGGCAGTGCTGTTTTAACAGAACTCAGAAAAACAGAAAGTCAGGACCCAAAGGGACCTTGAGGTTACCACGTCCTTTGGCTACCAACAGAAAAGAAACACAAGACGTGGGTTACTTGGATGCAAGTGGCACCCAGCGCGTGGGCGAGTGGGAGGGGAGCCTCTCCTCTCTGCTCTTGGCTTCACCAGGGACCTCTGCATCTGCTGGAGTCTCCTGGGCCCTGCACAGCCCCTCTGATTCCCCAGAACGGCTCCATCTCTACAGCTGCTTATTCAGGCAGCCCTCCTGGACCATGACTTCCCCGCCCAGCCTCCTTGCTTGGCCTCCTGCTGGGACCCCTCAAGGCTAGAGTCCAGCCAGGTAGGAAGAGAGGCTGCCCCTGAATGGGGGTCACCCCAGAAGGCTGACGAGGCCAGAGAAGGGTCATGAGTCCCTGAGCTACAAAAATTAAGGGACCTTCAAAGGTGTTCAGGCCAGAGAAGACTTGAGGGCAGGCCAGAGACCTGTTCTCTGACAGAGGAGTCAGAATGGGTCTGAGTGATGAGAAAACCAAGTCAGACCTTTGAGGTGGAGAATACAGACTCCAGAAGACAGTGAGGAACATGGAACAAGGGAGCACCCAGCCCCTCCCCACTCCAGCCTCTGCCCTTAAAGAGCCAGGCAAGGACCTGAAAGCAAACCAGGTTGGATGAACTCCTTGAGGTCTACAGAAACCCTGTAGGGAAAATGGAGGAGGTGCCTTCTTAAACTGACCGTTGAGGCCCAAAGAAGGAAAAGAGAAACCTAGGCCTCAGCTTGCAACCAGGGGGCGTGCTCACCTTGCTGGGGCACAGAGCACATGGGGGCACACGGCTGGGTCGAAGACAGCCTGCAGGGACTCGCAGTCCTGGAAGGACAGGTTGTGAGTCTTCCTCACCCCTGGATGGGCAGACAGGGTGTCAGTGGGCCTCGCCAACCTCCACCCAATGCCACGAGGACGACCTGGCCGGCCAGCTGCTCACTCACCATATTTGCAGTACAGCTGAACTACCAGGCGGCTGCTCCTGCCATTCAGGGAGATGCAGCATTTCTCCACGGTCTTCTCCAGCATCGCCAGCGAGCGGAAGACTGAGAGGAAGGACTAGGCGATGGAAACACATCAGCCCAGTGCTGCGCCTCCACCAGCCAGCTCTCACGTTCCCTTAGGCTCTGGCCCATCACGGGCTCAGCACTGTCACACCAGGAAAGGACCTCCCCCACACGCAGACATTTACACCCTTCCAGGCCTTCGTTCATGCTGTTCCCCTTGTCTGGAACGCCTTCAAAGCCCTGCTTACCTTTCAAGGACCAACTTGAATGTCATCACTCTCTGCAGGTCCCTGGCAGAATCAATTAGCCTCTCCATATCTCCCATTCCCCCCTGCGGATGCCCGCACTATGCCCCGCGCTGCACTTTGCATTGGATTGCTTCTGCATACATTTCTCTCCCCGGCTGGCACCTACTGTGTGCCTCAGAGCAAACGCACTGTGGTAGAGGTTCCTGGGGGAGTGCACTGCTACTGCTGAGGGAGGGGCCTCACCTTCATCAGGATCTTACAGCGCAGCGGGTCCTGACCAGGGGTGGCCGCCTGGTACTGCTGGAAGAAGAGCGGGGCAAAGAGGAAGCAGGCATAGGCCGAGCGGGAGGAGTTCACGGTCCGGAGGGAGAGCTGGGCCAGGAAAAGCAGGGAGAGGGAAGCAGTCACCAGCAATGTCAGGCCCAGCCCTGTGGCCGGCTTTTGCTCACACACTTGACCTAATGGCCTCCACTTCCACCATCGTCTGCTGAATCCCTCCCTCTCCTTCCAGTCAGAGGATATCTTCTCCATGAAGCCTTCCCGGAGTGCCCCTCAGCACCGCTCCCGCAGCAAGGCCCCTACACAGCTTTCAGCGCCGACCCCACCCGCCCCCGGGCACTTCAGGGAGGGCAAATGCTCTCAATTCACACACTGGTCTGGGAAGATGACGGGGCTCAAGGTGACGTCCCAGCAACAGGGGAGGAAACTGTAACTCAGCAGACAAATCTGCCCACCGGCATCCTATCTGATGGGGGCGAGACTCGAGCCCAGGTTAGGGCTCCCTGTGGGAATCTCACCCCCCCCAATACCGTGGCTCCTCACCCCGTCTTCCAGGGGCTCCAGGTAGAGTTCGTCCCCGATGCGGGACAGGGAGTGGACGGCCTTGCCGAGCACTGCGGGGAGGAGAGGAGAAACACTGGTTTGCTGGCGCCTTGGGACGTCCCATGTGCCCCCAGCCCCCGGCTAGCCCCAACTCACCCTTCACGTTGCTGCCCGTAACCAGACATTTCATGCTGCTCCCCGCGGCCGGGCTGTGACAGGCGGCGGGCCCCGGACTGGACCCCAGCTCGCTGCTCCCCTCCGGATCTCCGCTGCAGCCGCGGACGCCCAGGGTTCTCTTCCCGCGCACCGCCCCCGGAAGCCCCGCCCCCGCCTCCTCATTGGGCCACACGCCTGCACCTCCGTCACGTGAGAAAAACGCTTGCCGGCTGCGCCGTCACGTGACAGAGTCCTGCCGGGGGCGGTCACGTGATCCGGGAGCGCCGGGCGCCTTCCTGGTTTGTCTCTTCGCGGGGTCCAGGGCCTCCCAAGGCTCTTCAGCGCCCCGGGTAAGCCGGGCCTGTCAGCGGGGCCCAGCGCGGCTGCGCGCCCGAACGCAAGGCGCTCAAAGGGTGTGGGGGAGCGAACCCGGGGATGTGCGGGCGAGCCCGCCTGGGTCACTAATTTAGAACGGATTTTCTGGGCGTCTGTCGGGGGTACGGAGTCGAAGGCAGACCGTCGCACCCAATCCGAGCCGGGGACACGCACAGAAGCAGCAACCACTGGCACTAAAAAGAAATTAAAGCACGTTGCGGCAGGATCCCGGGGTGGGAAGTGGCTGTTCGCTCTGGCTTCGAGGATCCTGCGTTGATCCCGAAGAAGAGAAGATTCTCCGAACAGAAGGGGGTAGAAGGGTGTGGCTGGCAGGGGAAGGCGAGAGTAAAGACTCAGCGGTGCATGGGGCTTTGCCCCCGTTGGGAGGGAAGTGGGTCTGTGAGAGGAGGGCTGAGCGCTGCCAAATGCTGAGGGTCACTAACGGGAAGCGCTGGAAACGTTTTCGGAGGGTAGACGCATGCGTATGTGGCCCTTTGAAAAACGACCAAGGGACTGTGCCAAAGGAGGGGCTTCATCGGCGGGCAGGTCTTCCCCGAGTCCTGGGCCTCGGTCCTCTGCTGCGTGAACTGGAAGGGAAGTCCTGGAGGGGCTCCCTGACCTCTAGTTCCCTGCAGCACCCAGTGTGCTTTGAAGGGCCCTGGGCACCACTGCGTTCCTTTAGGGCCCATCTGGACTTGCCCCTCTGGTACTGTTCCCAGTGAGGAGGCCATGTTTGTCCGTGGGCCCCTTACCCTCCTGCTCCTGGCCTGCAGTTCTGGACCCCACTTTGTTTCTTCCTCTCCTTGCCCTCAGCTCCGCTCCCTCACCAGGTTTCCCTGGAGCACTGGGGGAGGTTATTCTTGCCTTTTAGAGGGGTCCGTGTAAATGGTACCACCTCTACCCAGGCATTTAGGTCAGTAAACCTGGAGTCATCCTTGACCCCATGCTCTCCCGCACCCTACATACTACAAGCTTCCAGCAAGCCCTGACTGCTCTGCCTCTCAAACAGATGGCAACTTCGTCCTTCTCTCCCATGTCTACGGCCATCGTCCTGGCTCAGGCCACCATCATCTCTCACCCGAATGACTGTGGGAGCTCCCTGGGTGGTTCCCTGTCTCCTCCAGTCCACTCTCCAAGCAGCATCAATGTGACCTTCCTAAAATGTCAATTGTGTCACGCCTCTTCCTGGTGTAGACCCTGCAGTGGTTCTCAACTACTATACTTGCCATCAAATCTAAACCTCTTGGGGATTCCCTGGTGGTCGGTGGTTAGGACACCGCGCTTTCACTGCTGAGGGCATGGGTTCAATCCCTGGTGGGGGAACTAAAATCCAGCAAGCCGTGAGTCCTGGCCGCCCCCCCCAAAAATTCTAAATCCCTTACCCCAAACCTGCAGGAAGGAGCTGGCCCCACCCATCTCTCCACCTGTCTGTGGCCTTCCTGTGCAGCAGAACTGGCCCCATCAGTTCCCTGAACGAACCACATCCTTTTCCACCTTGGGATCTCTGTAAAGCTGTTCCCACCACTTGGAATGCTCTTTCCCCTTCTCACATGCTGGCGCCTTCCCTTCCTAGGGTTCAGCTTCAGTTGCCCATCCTCAGATAGGCCTTCTCTGCTTCCGCCTCTACCCGCCGCCCACCCCGCTCCCCGCGTTGTCTAGCTAAGCCCTTGCGCTGGGTTATCCACAGCACTTATCCCAACTCAACATTTCATAGTGTCTACTTCTTTAATGCCCCTAGTTATGTCAGCCCCATGAGGGCAGGGACCTAGTCTGTTTTGTTTGTTACTGTATCCCTCTGCCTCCCACAGGGCCTGGCCCTCAGCAGGTGATCAGTAAGTATGCATTCAGTGAATAGGTGTGTGACCCAAGTGTAGCTGAGTTGCCTCTGGTTCCCTCGTAGCACGTAGCACGGTGCTGTGACGAAAGGAACAAAACTTCCAACCTCTGCCCACAGTCCAACCCTTCCGTGGACAATAGCTGTCCCCCCACATTCTGTGCAAACCCCCGCCCCCCAAGGAACCTAGCATTCGTTATTCTCTTCCTTACTTTCCTCCTTCTCTCTGGATCTCGCCCTCTCTCTTTTTATTCCAGTGAAAATCAGCAGAGCCTTCTTGGCTTCTCCACCTCTTCCCCGGCATTGCCGGAGCAGCCCGGCTGGAACAGAAGATAGATGCCAAAGCTCCCTGGAAGGCAGGGAGGGGAAGGTGTGACTAATCGCACACCCGTGTGTCTGCCCCTGACACCTATGGGACCAGTAGGGTCCTGTGGCGTCGAGGTCTTTGGAGCAAGGCCCTGGGGGAAGGGAGAGGGAGACATAAACACTTTAGGACTTTCTCTTTTTTATTTTAATATTTATTTATTTGGTTGCACCAGGTTTTAGTTGTGGCGTGCATGTGGGATCTAGTTCCCTGACCAGGGATCGAACCCGGGCCCCCTGCATTGGGAGCGCAGAGTCTAATCCACTGCACCACCAGGAAATTTCCAACGCTTTAGGACTTTTGATGAGTCTCTTCCGCTGCACACACACACCTGCCAAAAGTTGGGAATCACCTGACCCTTCTGAAGGGTTCAGACACGAGAAAAGAGCCTAGAGCCGGGACTCGGGAGTCCTGGGTCTCTGGTCTGTGCTTCAATGCTGACTTGCTGTGTGACTTTGGGCGAGTCCCTCCTGTCTCTGTGGCTGTACAGTGTGGTTGGTTGCACGAGATACTCATTGAGGTCCCGTCCCACCTTGACATGCTGTGATCCCGAGGGGGCCCTTCGGCTTCCCTGAGACCCTCACCTAGCCACAGCTCTGGAGAGGAAATGGAATTGGCAGGCCTGCTTCCCCCAGGCTGTGGGGTTGGAAGGGAGTTCTCCAATCAGAGGCCAAGCAGCCTCTCCAGGCTTGCAGTTGGCGTAGCCAAAAAGGCCTTTCAGGTCCAGAAGGGAGAACACACAACGGGGGACGAGGACCTTGCGACTGTAGCCCTGCTACAGACAGCCTCAGGCAAGTCGAGGCCCTTCTCTGAGCCTGTTTCCTCCTTGATAAAATGAGGGGGTTGGATGAGATGCTCTCTCAAGATCCTTTCAAACCCCACATTCTTACAGTCTTCGCCATACCCTGCAGTAGAGATGGTCTCCTGCAAGTGCACAAGTATGTGATTGTGTGGGAGTGTGTGTGTGTGTGTGTGTGAATGTCGGGGGTGGATATGGGACGGATGAAGGTGGTTACCATTTCAAACTTTTAAACCAATTTTCTGTCTGGAAATTTCTTCCGTTCAACCACTGCTTCTCACTCAACTGGTTACGTTTGAAATCGCAGAATCCTCAGAGCTCAGTAATTCGTTCATTTAACACGTGTTAGACGCGCTTTCCTACGTGTAGGAAAGAAAGCACACGACGAGAATCCCTGCCCTCGTGGGCTTCCACTCGACTGGAGAGAGACAAACCAGAGGACCTGAGTGTGCCAAAGCCTCTGGCAGAGCCTGCCGGGCTGCGCACACGGGAGATGGGATTTGCCTGGTGACTCTGGGGTTGCCGAGCTGCTGGGGGCACTGAGCTGGCGGGGCTCTACTTGCCCACCTATCATGCCTTTGTGGCACACCAGGTGCCTCGAGCCCCCAGAGGCAAGCCCTGCCCGGGCCTTTCTTGTTCACTGGCATTTCTCCCAGCAACCAGAACAAGCCTGGCACATAGCAGTGGTTTAATAAACATAGGTCAGATGCCCCAAGAGTACAGGGTTCAGAGAGTTTACAAGACTTGAAGCCAGGGACTTCGCTGGTGGCGCAGTGGTTAAGAATCCACCTGCCAATGCAAGGGACATGGGTTCGAGCCCTGGTCCGGGAAGATCCCACATGCCGCGGAGCAACTAAGCCTGTGAGCCACAACTACGGAGCCTGCGCTCTAGAGCCCGCGAGCCACAACTACTGAAGCCCGCACACCTAGAGCCCGTGCTCCGCAACAAGAGAAACCACCCCAAGGAGAAGCCCGCGCACCGCAACCAAGAGTAGCCCCTGGGGCTTCCCTGGTGGCGCAGTGGTTGAGAGTCCGCCTGCCGATGCAGGGGACGCGGGTTCGTGCCCCGGTCCGGGAAGATCCCACATGCCGCGGAGCGGCTGGGCCCGTGAGCCACGGCCGCTGAGCCTGCGCGTCCGGAGCCTGTGCTCCGCGGCGGGAGAGGCCACAACAGTGAGAGGCCCGCGTACCAAAAAAAAAAAAAAAAAAAAATTATTAAAAAAAAAAAGCCCTTAGTTCACGTGGTCAGTGGTGCTGTTACTGTGATTGCTGTGTCCTAGCACCTCGATCTCTGGAGTGACCCCCCTCATGGTATTCTGGGGTCAGGACCGGGGACAAAATACATCATCAGCACGGACGAAGCCAGGGTGAATCCATACTAGGAACTGAGAGGGAAATCCCCCCACAGAAACATGACAGAGGAAAGTTCTGGAGGTCAGGAACTGGAAAACAGAGAATTAGGGTTGGGGTACAAGTCAGCCCCAAGAAGAGGCGTGGGTGTAGGCGGGGCTGCCCCTTGATTCTGGGACCTCGGTGTGCCCTCTGCCCCACCAGCTGCTGGAGGCTGGCATGAGGTAATGGCTGTGCCCGCACTGCCAGGCTCTGGGCACAGATCAGAGACCAGGTCCCTTCAGACTGCAGGGCTGAAGGCGGAGGGACATGGGATGGCATTTTTTTTTTTTTTTTTTCGGTACGCGGGCCTCTCACTGTCGTGGCCTCTCCCGTTGCGGGGTTTTCGGTACGCGGGCCTCTCGCTGCTGTGGCCTCTCCCGTTGCGGAGCACAGGCTCCGGACGCGCAGGCTCAGCGGCCACGGCTCACGGGCCCAGCCGCTCCGCGGCACGTGGGATCCTCCCGGACCGGGGCACGAACCCGCGTCCCCCGCATCGGCAGGCGGACTCTCAACCACTGCGCCACCAGGGAAGCCCTGGGATGGAATTTTTAAACCCGCAGATGGGAAGGAGAAGCTCAGGCTTGTTCACCAAAACCTGGCATGCTGGAGTTACAGGGCCCCCTTGGAGCACAAGTGAGGTAAGTTTAGGACAA